>NC_136510.1:53940922-54080922 GCF_053919585.1 Euprymna scolopes | reverse complement strand
TTCACATTACACTTGAACTTCTGTATGTCAGTACAGTCGGGAAAGCAAGAACTCTGTAGGGAGTTCCAAAGTCTAGCGGTTCTGGGAGAAGAAACTAGAGTAGATGGTCTACATACATCTAGAATCTCATCTGTATCGGGGTGGGATTTTGCTCCATCATTTCCTCCATCTTTTAGTGTTATGTAAAGATAGTTTTCCGTTTTAACCCGTACTTTCGTATTTTTATTTATTAATTATTTATTTTTGTTTTAATTTCCCCTGTTTTTCCTATTTGTTTTTTTTTTCAATTATATAATTTTATATAGTGTTATTCCTATATTTATGCGTGTTTATTTTAATATTGTTTATTTTTTCTTAGTGTTTGAATTCGTATTATATTACCTGATGCAGGGGAGGTCATTCTCGTGGTATCATTTTTTATTTAGGATTACCTCCCTTGCATTTTTCCTAATCAGTTCTAGTGCGTGAAATTAAATATTTGTTTCTATGCAAACACCCGTGGATTACATCTTGTCTTTTGTTTAATAATTTTTCTTTGGATATTGATATATGGTAAGATTGTAATATACATAGGTTGCATCTTTTCGATTTGATAGGTTTATATTTTCCCCCTTATCAATTATTGACCATCGTAATTTATATTCAGTTTTATTTTCCTTTAATTCCTTAACCCATACTGCTAAAGTAGTTGAGTTTTTCTTTGTTTTTTTTTCGGTTGTTTTCGCTATTACTATTGTTTCTGTTTCTATTTTCGTTATAGTAGTTGTTATTGTCACTATTGTTATGATCCTTTCTACCCTTGTTTTCATTTTTATTTACATTGTTCTTGTTTTCGTTATTTGTGGTGTTCTTTTCTTTTTCAGTTTCATTTTTAAACGATGCTAGGTGATTACGATAGCTGTCCTTAAAGCAAGTTCCAGTGCTCCCCATATATACTTTAGTTTCATTATTTGTTATTACTTCACATTTGTATACTACGTTTGAAGTTAAACAGTTCCCCCTCATTGGACATTCATTAGGGTCCCGGCAGTTACAGACTTTTACATTGTTAGATTCATTTTCTGTCCTATTTCTGTTTTTCAAAAATTTGTTTAATTTTGTGTTATTTGAGCCAATTATGGTATTTGTTAAGTTAGCAGACGTTGAGAAGGATAGCTTAACAGTGATTTTATTAATTATCTTACTTAGTTTACTATCTTGCGGGAAATGTTTTTCTATAATTTGGTAAAATTCCCTTGGGATGTTATATGGTGGCTGAACGGTGGATTGAATCACGTCTGGCTCTTCCTTCTATTTTTTTACCTTCTCTTTCCGTTTTATTATGATCTATCTTTTTATTTTTATTTTTCGTGTTTATTGTATGTTTTATTTTTTCCTTTGATTTTGCTCTTTTTTTCCTTTTTTATATTTCCTCATCGACATGTTGTAAGATATTACATTTGCGTTGTTTATTGTTCTTTCTGTACCTATGTTATTGTTTTGAGTTTCCTTAACAAATTTAATTTGTTCTTTATATCCTGATCTAGCTAAGGCTTGGTTGTAATATTCCTTGTTTTTATTGTATAATTCTTCATTTTGTGATATTTTGGATATTCTTTTTGAGATGCTAGGTATAAGTGCTTTTTTCATGCTATTCGGATGGTTGGACTTGTGATCTATGTAGAATAGCGTTTAATTGGGTTTATGGTATGGTTCATAGGAGTTGTTGTCTAGATTCAGGGTTATGTCTAAGAAGTTTACACATTTGTGGTTTGGGTCTATTGTTATATCTAGGTTCAGTTTACTGAAGAATTGTTTATTTTTTTGTTTGTTTTTTTTCAAATAACCTATTTGTTAAGTTCAAGTAGAATAATGCATCATCCCGGTATAGTCCTCCTCTTAATCCTGGAATCTTTTTATATAGTTCATTTAGTATATAAAGACCTACAAGGTCTGTTACTTGTGCACTATCCGGGTCCCCATTGTGACGTCAATATATATATATATATATATATATATATATATATATATATATATATATATATATATATAAGGCGACTGACAATAAACTATCTTCTCTCAAAGAATAATGTAATCTCGGGAGGATGGTCTCCTAAACAAACGATACCTAATTCGGAGAAATGATCCATCATTTTCCGAACTGGATTATGGAAATAGAAGTGGCAAAGATTCTACAGTTGCTACGAAAAGATCGATGAACCAAAAATAGACTCTTATTAACAAGCCTCTAATTCAAAGGCCTCACACAGCAGAAAATTTTGGGGAAAATAAACAGGTATTCTAGAGTACAAAAATAAGCATAAACGGACCAATTGGCATTATCCGATATCAGGCAACTGCCGATAGAAAATTTCTCTTACCACGAAGAAGTAATTCCCGAGAGAATGATATCTTGGGACCAAATCGAACCGTACGTCATTCTGACAAAAAATACAATTCTTTTCAGAAATGAAAGAGATTACTAAATGTATGCATATATGTATGTTTATCTGTCAAACCGTAAATAACTGTATCTACTTATAAAGTTAAAATGATTTTGATCCATCCTCGGGTATGAAAGCCTCTCCTAAACAAGTTATTTCATAAGCACTAATTTTGTCTTCAAAGTAAATACTCAAAGCTTTTATTTTTTCTCTCAAGATAAATTTTAATATATATATATATATATATATATATATATATATATATATATATATATATATATATATATATATATTATTTTCTTTTTACGTTTCTAAAGTTTTCAACGAAACATCCTATGAGTCACCCTGACAGATAAATCGATTATAGAACTTGTTATTGTGCTAAATTATTATTATTATCATATCCCAGTAGATTAATGTCATAAAATAAAGGTATCAAAAAAAGTTTATTGTTGCTAATTTTGTGATTTAATTATATAAAATAAAGAAGTACATCGGGGAATTCATTTTATTTCTGAATTGTAACTATTAAAAAGACAAATTGTATTATCGTTCTATGAGAATTTATTCATATATCTTTATAATCAAACAAATCTCGGTGGTTATACCACAGAAATATTTATTAGAGGATACTGCTTACATTGCTTATACCTTTCAGGTATTTACCAGGCCCAACGTTGCCTTGATAAGGTGACCATTTGCGAATAGCAGTTGCTATATGAAATGCCTGACATGGAATGTCAATCTGAGAATACATAAAAAAGTCATCATATTTTTGTTGTGATCTTAACCCAACAGACATTTCAGGTTTCAAAGTAACTTACAGAATTACCCTTAAATCCCAACTATGGAATCGTTAAAATAATCCACCCTTATTTTTACAATTCAACCATCTTACGTACAAATAAACTCGAATCTATTCCTGAATTATCCACATAGCTCTACCTATGAATGCATGTCTTTATTTCATTGATGTTACATAATATAGGGGACATATTAGTGATCATTTCAGCAGTTGGAAGTGGGATTCTGAACGGTCTTTACACTCACTGAACAATAATAATAATAATAATAATAAAGTTTTGTAAAATTATGTTAAAGATAAAGTCTGTTTTATAGTCAAACTGTATTAAAAAGAGTTATTACAGACAAGATCATGACAGTCCCATATAGAAAGTGATCCAGTTTGTACAGCGTATTAAGGTAGGCTTATTGAATTGGCTGTTAAGCAAACACTGTTGGACATTAACGACTAGAAATTGATGAACAAGTCGGACATAGATTGAAATTTTTATTGGATATCATTGAAATTTTTATTGGATATCAGAAAGGAATACTAGTTGAAATTTTTATTGGATATCAAAAAGGAATGCTAGTTGAAATTTTTATTGGATATCAAAAGGGAATGCTAGTTGAAATTTTTATTGGATATCAGAAAGGAATGCTAGTTGAAGTTTTTATTGGATATTAAAAAGGAATGCTAGTTGAAATTTTTATTGGATATCAAAAAGGAATGCTAGTTGAAATTTTTATTGGATATCAGAAAGGAATGCTTGTTGAAATTTTTATTGGATATCAAAAAGGAATGCTAGTTGAAATTTTTATTGGATATCAGAAAGGAATGCTAGTTGAAATTTTTATTGGATATCAAAAAGGAATGCTAGTTGAAAGTTTTATTGGATATCAAAAAGGAATGCCAGTTGAAAGTTTTATTGGATATCAAAAAGGAATGCTAGTTGACTGATGACTCTGTAAATTCCATTGCTGTAACTTTATTAAAATTTGCTCAAATATTATTAATATATGTCATTTTGCGTAATGCAACTAACCCCCAATAAAATAGTGTTAGATGTTTATTTACTGCGAAAATTGCTGCTATATATGAGAAAGTGTGTAACTTCGCACTTTTCCTTATTGACAGAATACAAAATTGATTTCGAAATCTAGTGGAGCGATCTCTTTCCTTTCATACAATTATTTTACCACACAAGAGGCATGCTAACTCCGTCAATATTTCAATGGAATGGGTTCGACTAATCTAAAGTTTTCTAGTTCTATTTGCAAGACATTCACAGTAAGAACTCGTCTTACTACCAGAATGAAAAAATAGTTTCTTTCACCTTACTGCTAAGTGAAATTTTTGTACATAACGATTCTGTGCATGGACGTTTCGTCTGCAGAACATAATATTATAGAACTACTTCCCTGTTGATTAATACTTCCTCGTTTTAAACCCCAATATCAATGAATTTTTGTCATCGACCACCCCATAAGGAAACAAAAACATTGACAAACGTCAGTACCCCAATAACTTCTTTCATTTTATAGCTTTCAATCATTACTGTCTCATTTACCTTTCTACACTTTCTTTATTGTGTTTGATGTGCGGTAAATCTAACAGTAAAACAGTTGTTCTTATAATAAAGAACTAACTCCATACAATTAAACGTTTCCTCAGTCTAACATGTCAGTCGTGTAAAATGTATTATAACACAATTTTCGCCATTCGTATTGTTTTTAATTTTGGGGGGTTATTGTTCCCTTGAACTTGTTCAATTGTTATAAGGTGACTAGAAATTATGAATGCTCACTGGAATCTGATTTTTCCCTGTTGGTTTCTTCACATTCACGATTTACAAGATATTGTTATAAAAGAGAGTTTTCACGTAACCAGCCAATAAAATGTTGATCTTATGACATAATTAAAAACACGAGAAATGTATACATGATGCATAATTTATTACCGAATGCCACAGAATGGCTTACATGCAGCGAACAAGTAGAAACACCCCGTTTTAATGTCTACAATTGTTAGCTCAATACTTGTATGATACAGGAACTATTGCATAAAAAATTCCATCATCTGTCATTCGCATCTTTTTCTTCTTTGTGAGATTTTGCATTAACTCGATGAGATTTAAGTAGTTTCCCTTGATTAAAATGGAAAACGTGTAAACGCGAATAGTGAATAGATTTCTTGAAAAAGGGAGAATGGAAAGAAAAAAGAAGAGTAAACTATATATATATATATATATATATATATATATATAAATTAGAACTTTCTTTTAGTAGGCAAGAAGTTTTCTGTTACATCTCTTATCGTGTACATCCATATATATATATATATATATATATATATATATATATATATATATATATATATATATATATACAGGGTGACCAAAAATACGGGCCCCAACTCTAATCTAATTAGGCCCCGTTTCTTAGTGTTTTGTCCGAATGAAATGAAACTTTGGTCATAAATAGTTTATTATATTCAAAACATCACATCAAAACACTAGGGTCTTTGGCCTTTTTTTCTCCGTTGACTGTAAAATGCTCAGAAAAACAATTGAATGCCCTCTGTTTTTTGGTCACCCTGTATATATATGTGTATATATATATATATATATATATATATATATATATATATATATATATATATATATATATATATATATAAATGTAAATGTTGGTTCGTTCTAAAAGAATAAAACCCTATTTCTACGTTACCAATTTATTTGAAATTTTCAGACAACACATCTTTAGAGTCGAGGTATGTTTTTATGTTATTGAAATAAATTTACCTCGCGAATTATTAAAATATGAAATAAAACAAATATATATTTTAACCGTTACTGCGAATCTGTTCTGTTGATAAAACTGAACTTCCGGTTCGATTCATTTCACAGCCACGAACTGACGAAAGATTTCATTTTCTGTTAACTCGATAAGTAAAAAAAAGAACAAAAAAAAACTTACTCATGCAGAGAGTGATACGTGCTGAAATAATAATGTTATTATTTAAAAAGCCATTCTTAACATGGGGAAGGGAGGGTGTTTTGTACCTATTCTGCACTTTAACCTTACAATTGAATAAAACCATATCATAAAACTTTAATTAAACGTGGAAAACGATTTTTAAAAAATAGCGCGAATCACTCTCTGCATTAGCACACACACACACACACACACACACACACACACAAAAAATAATAATAAAAAAAATAATCCCATATTTTAAAAATTTTAATTCATTTATGTACTTACCAATTTTTTTTATTTTATTTATGTTAAGGCTTTTAACTCATGAAACATTACGTTTTAATTGTTTAGTTTATTTTCACGGCATTGTTTACATAAAAAAGTTTTTCTAACTATTTAATTTTTACGACATGCCTCAACGTATTATAAACACCCTACCCCCCCATGTTAAAAAAAAAACGCCCTTCCATAAACCTCGAAAGCCGTTCCTCACATGGGGAAGTTAGGGTGTTTATAATATGCTGGGGCGAGTCGTAAAATTAACGAAGTTGCTATCTATTATTTATTGCAAAAATTGCTTGAAATTATTTGACAAAAAAAATTACATTTTGGTACTCCTTGGGCGTTGAGTTCCATGGCGACCAGTAGAAAAAAATAATAGTCGCTCCCTCCCTTAGTCTCCCACCTCACCCCGCATGTAACATATTTTATTTACTGACGTGGCCGTAACTAAACGATTATTTGTCACATTTACAAACATTTATTTATTTATTTATTCTGAAAAAAGTTTTACTTTTTATGAATATTAAAAGAAAAGTGAGTACTCATGCAGAGAGTGATCCATGCTGAAATAATAACGTTATTATTTAAAAAGCCATTCTTAACATGGGGAGGGGAGGGTGTTTTGTACCTATTCTGTACTTTAACCTTGCAATTGATTAAAAAAAACACGATTTAAAAAATAGCGGGGATCACTCTCTGCATTAGCACCGAAAAATGTTACTAAACATTTATTAATAATTTCTCACTTTTACAAACATTTGATTTTAAATTTCTTTTTAAACGACGACTTTTATCGACTTTTTTTTTAAATATCCCCCCATGGTGTTTATTCCGAAATCCGTTGTTAACATGGAGAGGTTGAGGGTGTTTATTCTGAAAGCCGTTCTTAACATTTGTGGAGGTGGACCTAATGTAAAAAAAAAAATCATTTACTGATAACTTCTCACTTTTACAAATATTTTTTAATTTACATGCGCGGATGAACAAATTGTTGAATAGTGCGAAAACAAAACATTTAGGTCCACCGCCACAATTTTCTTTTTTAAATGACGACATTTATTGATAAATAAATTTACTTCTCCGCAACTTTTATTGATAAATAAATCTACTTCTCTGCCACGGGCACTCCACTGAACCCCTCCTTTTTTTTAAATAGTATTTCTGGGTGGGTATGCTGACAACAAATATCAGTTAAATTTTGCAAATAGCCCCCCCCCCCCAAAAAAAAGTGGTGTTTATTCCGGAAGCTGTTCTTAAGATGAGGAGGTTTGGGGAGGGTTGATTATAAGGTGGACCTAATTTAAAAAAAACAAGTTGTTTATGCGCACATAAGCAACTATTTTTTATTAACTTTTTTATTTAAAAATTAGTAAATTTCAATGAATAGAATAATAAATCATTTATCATTAATATGCGTTTTTGGTTTTGTGTTGAATGAAACTTTTTTTCATTACAGCAATAATGAACAAATTTAAATCTTCCGGCATGCGTTTAAGGGTTACGAAATTATCAATAAATCGTTTAGTTACTAAGCCAACGTCAGTAAATAAAAAAATGTTACGTGCGCATGCATTAGCCTTGACTGGGGGGGCTAAGGGAGCGACCATTAAATAATTATGCTGGTCGCCATAGAACTCAACGCCCAAGGAGTACCTGAAGTGGCACTTATGCACTTATGTTACCGTGCTATTTTTTAAAATAGTATTTTCCTGTTAAATTCAAATTTTACAATATGTTTTTCTTTTATTAATTTGTTAAGTGAAAGTACAGATAACCCGGTCGGTTTCTAATGCGAGGAAAATCTAGCCCCCCCCCCAAAAAAAAAGGGGGTACTCTGGATAATAACAAAACATTAAAATTGCCTCAGTCTCGAAAGATTTCTTCTCTACTGAACGAGGAAACAAACGGTGAAGTGTAGTTCACCTTCTGTTTCTCTCCCCCTCTCTCAATATCTCTCTCTATCCATCTCTCCCTTTCCCTCTCTCAATCTATCTTTCTTTCTATATCACCCTCTCCATCTCTCTTTGAGCCCCTTTCTCTCTCTAACTCCCTCTATCTCTCTCCTTTCCTCTGTTTCATCCCTCTCTGTTTCTAACTCTCCCCCTCTCTCTGTTTATCTATCAATCCCTTTATCTCTATCTCCTTCTCTTTCTCTATTTTCCTCTCACTGTCTCTTTTCTATCTATATATCTTCCTCTCTATCTGTCCATCTCTAATCCCTCATCCTATTTTAGTCTCCTAAATTAATCACAGTGAATAAGGCATTGGCAAAACATGGATAAATCCTATTTTAGTCACCTAATTTACTGACTGTGAGAATAGAAGTTATTTGGAAATTACTGCTACCTTGAACAGCACCAGAAGTAACTGGTAAAACCTTTCTAATTAAATTGATTTTGGCAGCCATTTGGTAACAAAATGATAAAGCCTTCGCCCTTGCTGCATGAGGAATACCTGCGACCTTGCTGCCAAGTAGAAGAATTATTTATTCTACTTTAAAACATACAATTTTTCAAAAATCTCATGTTCGACATCTCCAAAACATCCAATATGGGGAAAAATATTGCAAAAATGCAAACTTATTGTTTAGGATGAATGCACAATGGTACGCAAAAAATCACTTGAGGCTCTTGGTCGATCCTTGCAAGATTTGTGTGGCAATTTCAGACCATTTGGGAATGCAGTAATATTGCTTGCAGGAGATTTCAGACAAATGTTACCTGTTATTCTTCAATCAACACCAGCAGATGAAATAAATGCTTGCCTCGAATACTCTACTTTTTTGTTCCATGTGAAGACATAAAACTTAACTCAAAATATGCATGTACAGTTGCAGACTGTTCGATCCGCACAAAAAACTTTTGCATCACTTGTGGGAAATTGGGTACGAAAAAGTGCCAGCTGATCAGAGTTAAGGGATAAAATTCTTTGACTTTTAACTTCTGTAATTTCTGTAATTTTATTTCATCAAAAGAATAGTTAGTTTAAAAGGTTTTTGCAGATATTCAAATTATAAGAATTCTATTTGACTGAGTGAATGAGCTATTCTTGCAAGTCAATAAAAAGATGCCCATGAACTTAACGCTATAATTAAATGTAAAATTCCAAGTGAGGTAGTCAAAAACAAATCCATCGACACTGTTGTGAAAGCAGATAAAGTGGTTAATTATCCAACAGTTATATTTGCCAGGGATGCCACCGCATGTATTGCAACTGAAATTTGGTGTACTAATTATCATGTTGTGAAATATAAACCAATCCAAGCTTTGCAATGGCACATAGCTTGCAGTAAAAAAAAATAACAAACAATATCATAGAAACAACAATCTTAACAGGACCTTTCACAGATGAATATATCTTCATTCCACGCATTCCTATGATTCCACCGGATACATCATTACACTTTAGAAAATTGCACTTTCCAATTTTATTGTCATTTGCAATAACCATCAACAAAGCACAGGGAACAATCTTTACAATTGTGGGCCTTACAGTTACACACTGACTGTTTTTTCACATGGACAATTTATGTTACATATTCAAGAGTCACCAAACCGGAAAATCTCTATATCAGCTAAGAAAATGGAACAACAAAAACTGTGTACCCATGCAAAATGGAAATTTAAACCTATAAGAAACATGCTTTTTCTCATTTTGGAACTTTTTCCATTGCGTCAATTTGAGCCGCAGCAACGCGTGGCAGGGTACAGCTAGTATATATATATAGACCAACATATTTATTTATATGATTAAATGAAATAGTTATATATATATATATATATATATATATATATATATATATATATACATACATATATATATATATATATATAGTAAGTTATAAAATCAGGGCGCATAAGCCTGAAGAGTCCTTGAGTGGATGAAACGTGGAATATTCAGTGTAGCTTAATCGCCATATATATTTTATAACTTACTAACTAGCTCTACCTACGTGTAAGGATAAAGTGGGTAAAAAAATTTTATGCGTACCGTATGACGTGTCTTTATGTATTTTTGGATTGATGTGATTGACATATGTACTCTTTCATTATGTAAGGTTATGGTAGGAGCTCCAGGACTTGGTGATAATAACTAGGGGTGTACCGATTAATCGATTATCGGAATATTGGCTACTTTACTGATTAATCGGTAATCGGTCGAGTTGCCGAGTAATCGGTTAATTACTTTTTTCATTCTTATTCAATTTAAGTCATTTCATCAATGCCAAATGACTCATTAGATAGCTTTGACACATTAACAGAGTAATTGCTAAATTAACTTCACATTTGTGAAGTGTCTGGCTACTATTATGGCTTTTTGCCTATATAAAATAAAATTACAAAATACAATTTCCAATTCTTAAATGAACATAATTAAAAAATTAGATAAGAATAAAAAAGAAATTACTAATCAACTACAAAGTGAAATTTGTAATTCTTCAAGTTAATAACTATAAGCTGAATTTCTTCACCTGCTGCTTCTTTTCTTCCTCTTCTATTTTTTTCTATCTGCCTCTTCGGAGCCTTGAACGATGGCTGTAAAACATTGAACTTATCAAGAGAGCATTATTTATCGAAAGAAAAACCTCAAATTAATCCCTTTATATACTGAACTGACATCTCTAAAACATACGGAAGCCGAAATGTTTGCAAATTATATTATAAAGGCCGTAAGAACAGCAAATTTATTAAAAACTAGAATGGGTACCCAGCGTTGCCTGGGTTGACATGAAGTTCCGTTTGGAACACACCTGCTATACTATTTATTTTCATCATGGGCAACATGGATACACTCACAACAATTCCAAAAATAAAAGAACGGATAAAAACATGTAAATGTAATCGCCTCCAAAAAGAAGAAGTCCCTGATACCTTCACCACCTGATATTTCGGCAGAATGGAGACAAATAGAAGAAACTATTCTCCGGATATTGAGTACTGTAAAGAACCCCCTAAAATAAATAATTAAAAATATATCATTACAAGTTTTGTTTCAATAAAAATAGCAGTAAATGCCCGTGCGATCGCAAAAATATATATATATATAGCGAAGTAGGTAAAACCCGTAAGAAAAATGAAGATCTGCCAAAAATTAATTCCAAAAACAATTAAATTAAATTTTTCGTCATTCTATGTTTCTAATGTAATCCTCCCCCCTCCAAAATAAAAAAAAATGAATTTGTCATATTTTGGGGTTCATTTTGTTTATAAACTTGTTAGGTACAGAATAGTGCCATAAAAATTAATTAAATGTATATTATTTTATGTTTCAAATGTAATTCTCGTCCCCACCACAAAAAATCTGTATTTGTCATGTTTTTCCCCACCTCCTCAATCGCAAAATTTGAATAAATGCTAGAGATTACATGTCTCGTTAAACACTTTGTGGCCAAAAAGTGAGTGCTCATTTTATGTTAAATTTATATAGAAAAGTAATATCCTACTTTAAAATGTTAATTTTTTTTCAAAATTTCTTCTTTCACATCATTTATAAAGGCTGTTTAAACGTATTAGGGCCCCAAAAAGTAGGTCTTAGTTTTTTTAGGGTTTAAACGACGCTGGGTCATATCGTAAAAATTTACCGATTTCTGTATAGCTGTTTAAAGAATAATAATAAAAAACAAATGAAATGTTCGGAAGATTCTAGGGGGTAAATCACTCTAAAAAATGTTTAATTCGATGTTGGAATAATAATTCCAAATTAATTAAATATGTTATCAATATAATTGTTTAAAATCTATTAAATAACAATTTTAAATAAAACGCTTAAAACAATTCTCTCGCTAGAAACATTAATTAAGATACCGCTATTTAATAAAATCGATTTTTCCTGTCATATACAAATGACATGATCTCTTAATTGTATCTATTTGCAATAATGAAACTATATGTAGAAATAAATGAAAGAGTAAAGTAATGGACCTTTTGTACATATTAATCAAATTGTGAACAAACAAACAAACAGACAGGAATACGAATTTATATATATATATATATATATATATATATATATATATATATATATATATATATATATATATATATATATATAAATTCGTATTTATTCGTATATTTTATAAAGTCCCCCTCTTGGGTTGAGCACTATCGTAAATAATCTCACTCGCTACTTAATTTAGCTGAAAAAATGCGAAGCGCGCGGTTTGTTTACAAACAAACGTTTGAGCACTTTACGAGTGGCGGACGGGTGTTTATTTAAAATAGATATTCGGACAGATTAGTTACGGCCACCGCTTCCGTAGTCAGGGGGTAGAACTGCCGACTGTCATCACGACGGTTCTAGGTTCGATCCTCGGCTTGGGATAGGTGTTAGTCTAGCGGCACTGATGAGTTATGAAACAACGAAACAGGACTGTATGTCGATGACTAAAATATATTTTATATATATATATATATATATATATATATATATATATATATATATATATATATATATATGAAGATGAAGTTATGAGCGACAGTCTGCTAATCTCCATGGTCCTTAAAGTTTTGCCGTGTTATTTTAAGCCGTTTATCACCGTGATAACTTAAAAAGAAAAGTCCATGAATCTTAGTCAATTCAACGAAGCACTTAGGAGTTAAGGGGAAACTGAGAAAAAAAGCGAATCTACAAAAATTATGAAATTTTAAAATGCCTACTTAAAAGCATTAAAATTAAATTATACATTTACTTTGACAAAAACCGCAACTTTTCAAAAAAAAAAAAGACGAGCATTATTTGCTATAATTGTGGGCGACACAATCACAAGAGTTTCCAATGTACATACAAAAATTTCAATGGGGACCCTAAATATATATTAATTACATGCATAGCGATATACATATGTGTTTTAAAACGGGATAAATAAAATACTAAAATTACTCTTTTTTATATTCTCAAATTCTAAGTTCTAAATGAGCCAAATGACCTTTGTTTTTATTTTACATGCTGTAACTTGCTATATTTGAAATACATATATATATATATACAAGTAATTTATAAAATATATATGGCGATTAAGCTACACTGAATATTCTGCGTTTCATCCACTATAGGATTCGTCAAGCTTATGCGCCTACAGTGGATGAAACGCAGAATATTCAGTGTAGCTTAATCGCCATATATATTTTATAAATTACTAACTAGCTCTACCTACGTATTGAGCATTTTTTAAGTAAATACTTAAAGTTTACGTATAAATCTATACTTTCGTATATTAAATTTATGTGAGTAAATGAAGTAGTTATATATATATGTATATATATATATATATATATATATATATATATCAACAGAATTAAACATGAACTGAAAGTACTTTCCCATTATATGAAGATTAGGGGGGGGGGCAATATTTTTGATACCCAAACGAAGTATGATCCCTGAAAGGTTTGGCGATTCTATTTATAAACGCTGCAATAGGAACTGACGAATCAAACTGAACCACGTTCTGCTATCAACGAACAGAAACCAGAATTGCTCCATAAAAAATGTAATCTTTTAGTATTCCATCACATTTTTTCGTATCAACATGAGAAGGATCTTTTGCTGAAAAATTATAAAGTGCAGATCCTGTACAGAACAGCTGCCCACTGAAAATTCTTCATCACAAGAACTTGTATAGAATAGGTTCTTATCAAAACCTCTTCTGAAATAAAACATTGCTTCCAGTTCAAGAGATCATCACTTCTTGCGAGTAGTGGAAAAGCTACATAATGATCAAGTTATTTCATGTATCTAAGCATAAAAGATTTACTCTTTTTGCGTTTATATTGTGATTCTTGTATTTATGTTGTAGTTGCAGGTTTTAGCTGCTCTAGATTTTGATTTATTACTGTATGAATATTTGAAACTAATTTGTAAAACAGGTTTGAAAGAGATACAGTTTTACTTTTTACTTTAGTCTTTTTTACTCTCAACAGCTTGATGACGTGTAACCTGATTATTCTCCTTCATTAGCAAGTGGGAAATGATGAATCCAATTCTTTGTGTTTTCCATGACATTCTTTTGAAATTTAAAGAAAAGAAAAGTAAGCACACACGATAAAAATCTTGTTTTCATTGAATTGTAAAACAGAGGTAAATATTTCATTATAGTAAAAAAGTATCAGAATTAGATTCTTGACAAAAATAACCTAAAAGCAAAAATTGTAGGTATTATCATGGATATAGTCGAAGTTCTGTGACTTGCTTCTTTGGTTATTTCTTTAAATAGACTCAGTAACTAGGCGATTGTTGTCCCCATTGGCTAGTTGTTAAGGTGGGATCTTTTTATATACAGCATATATGAAAATAATGAGTGATTTATTGAGAGTTGCAATGTATGTATGAAGCATGATAGGGATTCTAAACCACATTCCCCGACACCAGTAACCAGATTTGTTCCTGAATCCCACAAAACTAAGAAAACTTTGTCGGGGATTTTATACTCATCCAGAACATTGTGTCATTTTTCATTTAAAGCCAATGGCCTGTCAAACCTAAAAATGTGTGTAGTCAAAGAAATGCGGCTAATTCCATGAAGAGATGATTGAGGTTTTGTTTTTGTAAATTTATTGGGAATTTTTATTATTATTATTATTATTATTATTATTATTATTATTATTATTATTATTATTATTATTATTATCAATGAAGTACTTTTTGGATGGAATAATGTAATTTGAACAAAGTTCTGCAATAAACCTTTTAAATCCAATGTACAAATGTTTCAGCAGTCATTTCTCTTATCAGTTATATATATAGAATATATAGAATATATTGTGACCTGTGGTCATTAATATCCAAAATTTTCTTTTGGGCCAACATTGATTCTATACTAGTTTAGTGTTCTGCTGGAGGCTGGTCGTTATTGTCACCTGTTCATTGAATGTTTGTCCTTGAACAATCATTGTGTTTCTTTTTTTCTTATCTGCAACTTTTGCTTCTTTCTTAGATGGTTTAACACATTAGTCATTGTAAAAAACCTTTACTGATTTGCCACCCTTTAATGTGATGATTGGACATAACTTGCAGACAGCTGTATTCTTATTTTTGCAATTGACATCAAAATACTCAAAGCAGAAATGGTTGGAGGTCAATATTTAGTTAATATTTTTACAGATTTAAATTACTTATAGGTGATATATAATTCGTAATTTATCTCAATAAAATATACTTTATCTAAACCAGAAAAATAAAAGTATATACATAATGGTAAAATAAAAATAAGAGTGTGTCAGATAAAAAATGCTTTATTTTCGGTTCGCACATCGTCTCTATTTACTGTAAAATTCCCTAACATGAAAACTGGAAAATGAATAACTTTATTTGACGGTGATTTAAAACACTAAATGATGTTAATTCAATAAGAAGTGAAAAAAGTAACTTTTCTATATGCTTACACCTATTTGCCTTACATTCAGTTCATTATAAAAGTATACATATTAACAGCGTGACATGCTTGCTATTGATTAGTATGGTGTAGACGATGCATGTTTCTTCAATATTTTTTCACTCTCAAGAAAAATAGAGAGTTAACTTGTATTTGTTTACAATCTAATTTAATTATTATATTACATTTATGACAACAAAATTATTGATAAATCGGCATTAAAAATAACGGTTATCGGCCGATTATCAAAGGCTGATTAATCGGTAATCAGTAATCGGCCAATTTGATAATCGGTACATTCCTAATAACACGCTTTAAAGCATTTCCTCATCACCATGATAGCTATTACCTAGGAAAGAATTTATTTTTTTCTGGCCAATATTCTGTTTCATTTTATCTGATTTTGAAGTGACAGTTTAATATTAAGTTTAATATTTAGTTGATGGTACAATACCGTACATATGTACTACAATCGAAACCCAAGTAAATTCGCATTAGTGTTAGCCAAATTAATCTGAAGCTGGAAAATATATCAAATAATGAGAACCTTTTTTGTTATTGTGATTAAGGGAAGTGGCGTTTGACCGAAACTGCTCGGGGAGTCATGATTTAATGTACTGTTTTGGTGTTAAATCCCTGGAAGACTGGCAATGCCGTCAATGTAATTGTTCCAACTCATGTTTTCTGTGAACGTTCGGCCAAGAAGTTTGAAAGATGTACTCTCAGATAAACAGTCGTTGTCCATTGCTATAGGTGGTAGAGAAGGTTTTCTTGTAATTATTGAATGAAACTAGTTTAGTCTTGGTGGCATTGAACGTGACCATCTATTTTTGTCCCCATTCCACTATAGATTGGAGGTCATCCTCTAGTGTTTCTACCATTTCTTTAGATATGTGTTCATTTGTTTTCCTGTCGTGCCTGTTATAGAAGGTGGTGTCATAAGCATATATACCAATCTCACAGGCAATTTTGTCGGGGAGGTCATTTATGAATATCAGGAACAGTAGAGGTCAAAGGATAGACCCCTTGGGCACTCCCACATTTATATCATATTGATTAGATGTACGACCGTCGAGGACAACCTGGATTTTTCTCTTATCTAAGAAGGATTTAATTATGTTAAGTATTCTACCAGTGATACCGTATGATCTAATTTTCCTGAGGAGACCCTCATGCCATACTCTGTCAAAAGCCTTAGATATATCTAGAGCTACCGCTCTGCCATCCCCCGCTTTGTCCAGTGAATGGTATATACGTTCAGAGATTACAGTTAGGATGTCTGCTGTGGAACGGGCTTGTCTAAATCCATATTGTTGGTCAATCAGAAGTTTAGCATCTGTAAGGTGATCGACTAGAGCATGGTTAATTAAGGTCTCAAATATTTTGGCAAAAGGTGGGAGGAGGCTAATGGGGCGATTATTGAATGGATCAGTTCTTTCGCCAGAATTCTTGAATACTGGAACCACAGAAGTAGTTTTCCAACAGCCCGGAAAGCAAGATTCATTAAGGCATTTGTTGTAGAGTTTGGAGAGAACTGGAGCTACTTCGGCTGAGCACTTTTTTGATAGCACAACTGGGATGAGATCGGGCCCATATGCTTTTGAATGTCAAGGCTTTTTATGATAGCATGCACCTGAGCAGGGGTGATTTTCAGATCGTCTAGCGTGGCGTCTGTCCGCATAGGATATTCATGTAGGGTGTGGTTGGAGGTGTCCAGTGTGGAGTTTGAGGCTAACCGACTGGCAAGCATGTTAGCCTTCTCGATTGCTGAGCAAACAACCTCGTGATTTTTGGTTAGTGGGGGGATTGTTGATTGCCCATTATTTACTAAACTGTTGTAGATTTTCCAGAAGTCACGATTCCTAGTTTTTGTGCTTCGATGCGTTTTTTAGTGGTTTCAGTACATTCTCTCTTACCTTTCGCTATTTATTTCTTAACGTTACTTCTAGCTTCTATATACTTCTGTCTGTTTGAACTGGACTTATGTCGGTTAAATCTGCGGTATGCATGCTGTCTTTGAGTAATGGCCGTTGCGCAAATCGAAGTAAACCATTGGGTAGAGTGGGGCTTGCTATAAAATTTTCCGTTTTCGCACTGTTCAGCAGGAAGAGAAAAAATATTTCCCCATGGGGCATCTCTGATAAGATATCTGATGTCTTCCAAGTCAGCCTTTTTATAATATCTCGTTGTTTTGAGCACTGGCTCTTCAGGTATGTTAAAAAAGTTAGAGGGGATGGAGGAGTGTAGGTTAGTCTCACTTAGTGCTAAGATATCCGGGGTATTTGTTAGTAGAAATGCTTCAACATCAGCTAAATTAGTTCTAAGCCCACGGATATTTGTGAATGCAAGCCTCAAGGGAGGAGGCAAGTTGGATTTGTTTGACCCTAAGTCTGGTTAAAGCTAATTTTTAGATTGTACTGTCGTCATATTTTTAAAGAGTTTTTTAAGAGTTTCAGTTTAGGTAAAGGGGAGCTAAACAAGAGGTTATGCAGAGCATCAGATATGCATCACAAGTAGACCATCAGCTGACCTTTCTTCAACCAGAATTGTGGCCTCAGGAAAGCCCACCGGGGATGAGTGCAGGGTCCCTTTCCATGCGCGACATGGCACTACAAACATCCCGATATTTTACAATTGTTGATGGAGCAGCCGCTCTAAGCGCTACCAAAGAGTTAGGGTCAGAAACAGCAGCCAGGAACTGTCAATTTGGTACCCTCAACCCATCAGAAGAAGCTCAACCCAACCTAATTGCTCAGGCATATATGGTACTCAAGCACTCTCAAGTGCCCAGTTTCAGGGGTGGGGTGTGTCGGGAGTGGGGAAAACGGCGTTCATTGCCCTAGACAAAAAACAAGATCTACCACTGAGTGTTTTGGTGATAGCATCTCTGCGCCTGACTAATAGGCAAAGAAGAAGTATGAAAGCAGGGCGATATACAGAGCCTATCTACTCCTTAAGCAGTTTAGGTTTGCAAACCGGTAATTTGTTTGAGTCACCAGCTCAAGACTAAAGAGGCCTCCCTCCCCTGTGATTTAGTTTCAGTGTTTTCCTTCTCCTAGACGGATGATCTGGGAAGATCTACTGGATCTGTCAGCACTGAGAGGGTTTGCTCCACGCCTGGGTTCTAATCCAGGTATTTCTGCGACCCCGCGTGGTTAGTTTATGTTACTGGGTTAGTTTGTAGAGGTTATATATCTGCTGAATAGTTACACTCCTCAAAGTGATTTAGGGACATTGCTATTTCATTGTTACTGGATAAGGGAGTAAGTAGAGCTCATGCAGTGTAAGCAACTAATATTGTTAGAAAGGAGATAATGTCGTTTGAGGCTTTCCCTTTATATTTTATTTATGTTAGCTTAGGTTTAGAATAACGTTACAGTATGAGTAGGTATTAAGAATTGAACTATGAGTTGTGCCCAAACTATATTTTAGATGACAGGAGGGTTGAGATGTGAGTGCAATATAGTACGGATAAAACAGTAAGTTTTGAGTCATGTATAATTAGGCAAATAGATATATGGGCAGGTTTTCAGTAGATGCGAATAAAGTTGAAGTTTTAGGTATCAGGTGTGTTTCTATTATTGAGGGGAGATAATTTCAGCTTTCAAAGAGGGTTGGATTTGATTGACTTTTTAAAAAAAGTGCGCAAAAAATGTACTTAGCTAAAGTTACATCTTCGAGGTATGGGTCCCGAGGATTGGGAAATCACCTCTTCTCACGTACATGGTATCATAAAAGAACATAGACACCTCAAATCATGTGGCCCGATCTCATCCCGGCTGTGCTATTAAAAAAATGCTCCGCTGAGATTGCTCCAGTGCTCTCCAAACTTTTCAACAAATGCCTTAACGAATATTGCTTTCCTGACTGCTGGAAAACCGCTTCAGTTTACAAGCATTCTTGCGAAAGAACTGATCCATTAAATTATAGCCCCAGTAGCCTTCTCCCGCTTTTCGCCAAAAGATTTGAGTTAATTAATCAAGCTCTAGTTCATCACCCTACAGCTGTTAAATTCCTGACCGACAAACAATATGGATTTAGGCAAGCCCGTTTCACGGCAGATATTCTAACTGTTATCTCTGAACGTATATACCGTTCACTAGACAAAACAGAGGAGTGTAGAGCGATAGCCCTCGATATATCTAAGGCTTTTGAGAGGGTATGACACGGTGGTCTTCTAAGAAAAATTAGATCATATTGTATCACTGGGAGAATACATAATGTAATTAAATCCTTCTTACGTAA
The DNA here is from genome assembly GCF_053919585.1 of Euprymna scolopes. Taxonomy (NCBI): domain Eukaryota; kingdom Metazoa; phylum Mollusca; class Cephalopoda; order Sepiida; family Sepiolidae; genus Euprymna; species Euprymna scolopes. Next base: position 54,060,837 of record NC_136510.1, on the reverse strand, counting down.
GAGAAAAATCGAAGTTGTTCTCGACGGTCGTACATCTAAACAATATGATATAAATGCAGTAGTACCTCAGGGGTCTATCCTTGGACCTTTATTATTTCTGATATTCAAAAATGACCTCCCGATAAAATTGTTTCGGAGATGTGTATATTTTCTGATGGCAACACTCTCTATAACAGGCACGAGGGGAAAACAAATGAACACTTATCTAAGGCAATGGCAGGAACACTACAGGATGACCTCAAATCTAGTGGAATGGGGACAAAAATGGATAGTCACATTCAATGCTGCCAAGACTAAACTTGTTTCCTGCAATAATTACAAAAGACCTTCTCTAACACCAATAGCAACGATCAAGAACACGTTACCCAAAAGTACTTCCTTAAAACTACTCGGTCTAACGTTTACAGGGAACATAAACTGGAATAGATACATTGAAAGCATTGCCAAGGCTGCTGCGAAGAAGACGAGCTCTGAAAGTATCCTGTATCCCTATAAGGACACCATTCGCCCATTTATGGAGTACTGTTGTCACATTTTGGTTGGTGCATATGCTGCTTGTATATCACTTCCGGACAGGGTTAAAAAGAGAGTCGCTAACGTGATAGGTTCTAAACTATCATTTAGGCTTCAAGCTCTGTCCCATCGACGAAATATTGTATATCTCTGCCTGTTCTACAAGTACTTTAATGGTGAATGCTCTGGCGAACTACAAGCACTTGTAACCCCTAAACGTGAATAGCCCCGACAAACCCGACAAGCAGCTAAATCCCACCTCTTCACAAGAGAGATTCCTAGGTGTAAGAAGGCCTTCTACTCCAATAGTTTCTTCCCCAGAACTGCTAGACTTTGGAACACCCTTTTGGGATTTTGCTTTCCCAACTTTACTGACATGCAGAAGTTAAAGTGCAATGTGAACAGACATTTTGCTACTCATCTCCCTTCATAATGTCCCTGCAACTTATGTTCCCGATAGTAGCCCCTACTTCAAAGTTGCACTGTGCCTTGTATGGGGTGAAAACTGAATTTTAAAAATTATTTATTTATATATATATATATGTGTGTGTGTTTGTGTGTGTGTGTGTGTGTGTCCAGAATTGTTAAAGTTTGTATTGTTTATTTACATTTTTTCTTTTGTTTCATTTAACAACAAAAGTTGTTTTCTTTTTCAAACTAACGGAAAAAATAGAAGTACGATTTAACAGTTATGTTGTTTTCGCATTTCCTTTAACAACGGATTTTTTTTATATCAGACTCATCGCCGGACAAAATAACATGTCTCTTAGTGACGCCATGTTTCATTTATAAAGGGAAGTATTGGATTCAGGAATATAAGGGTTCTCAGAGCTCAGCTAATCATAATGTACGGACTTTGCAAGAGAGACTTTATTTGTATGAATCGGAAACAGGAAATATTATGCTATGTCTATGTATCTATTAGCCAGTTACGGTCGGTGTAATCACAATATCCTTGGAAATGTAAAATTTATCCCCAGTGACAACTAGTAGCGGTGGTAGGACTAACTATTTAGAGAGAAAAATAGGAACTCTTTCTTCTAAAGATGTTGCGGATGTGATGTTTTATCTCGTTGGATGCAATGTAGAAATTTTATCACGACTGAATGTGTCTATAATGGTGTCTGAAAGCTGCATAAGAAAGTGGCTATTCGACTAGATGTATTGAATTTGTATATGGCATCTGTTTTGACAACTTAAGATACTTTGGGGCAGAGGGAAATTTCTGCAGTCATTTTATTATATAAAGATTCCAATGTAAACAAATACTTTTGGAGCGGTCTGCTAAAATCTTTTCTGTTCTTTCAGTCGATCGATCACATTTCATGATTCAGTTTAGTGTCTAAATTTGCAATATCATTAACTCTTTTCCTCGAGTATTTTTTTATTTCAATTTGGTACAAACATGGAAGAAATACCAACTCACTGTTTATGAAGATAGTTAGAGTACTATGACTATTGTGGTACAAGTTGACAATATAATCACTTAAAATTAATTAAAAAGAGAGAAGAGCGGGGAATAGATTTAAGGAGCTCATTTACTATGCTCAGTCAGTTTTATATTCCTACGTGACATGTATTCATTCACAATTATAACTTTTGTGAATATTCATGCAAACATTATGCATATTTCAACGTATAATATTGAATTTATATTTGGCAAAAATTTATTTTTAAGCAAAAAATTTAATAACAAAACATAGCAAGAACCACAAGATTTTACATTGTTTTTGGAAAATTATTTCGAAATTGTCCGGAATTAATTAATTTTTGTTTTTATAAAAGTTTTAATTAAATTTAAACAAATGTTAAGAATTTTTGCCTGCTGGGAATAATTAAAGCAAATAAGGTGTCTGCTAGCGAATATTATTTGAGAATGAGCGAACAAAAATAATTCTAACCAAAAAGTTCTTCGTCATCTATCGATATGGGATGAGTTGATTAAATATTTGTTCAGAATACAGTTTTAAATTTGTTTTTGTTTTTGTACATAGGAGTCACCACTTATTATGGCCCAAAGGTCATTCGAGGATAATAGTTAAAGAATCAATGGGACAATATCGTAGTAGTCGTTAGTAGTGGTAATTTGGTGAATTCGATTACTTAAGGGGAACAACTCATCAAGGATTTGTTTACGTTGGACTTGAAGACGGCCATATTGTAGTCAGCTGGAAATCAGGCAAACGGAAAAGAGTGCCAGATGTGTGCAGTTCTAAGAAAGAAGCTTTGTTTATGGAATCTACGTTTAGGTTTAGGCAGTGGGGGAAATTATTGATAGTGTTTTGAGTGAAAGTTTGTGAGGGGGGCATAGATTGAAGCTCAGATGAGCACTTCGCATGAAAATAGCGATAAGGCAGAGATAGGCTCGCAACATCTCTTCTCTGAGAAAGAGTTTGCAGGGAAGAGAAAAAGGCATCAAATACTATGCTACGAATCTATTTCTTCTATATTTAAAATAAACTTGGTAGATATATTCATGGTTCATTCATGGACGAGAAAATCAATTATTAAATAAAACAATAAAATAAAAAAGATATAAATTAAAAACTGAAACAAATATAGTTAATATTAACATTTGCATCTAAAAATAAATAAATAAATAATATAAAATAAACATCGCAACAACTCATCCGCTAAAAGCTTATTTTATTTAACTATATATTTAGATATATTAAGTAAAATATAAATACATTTGGATGCATCTGGTTTCTAAATATTACATTGTGGTTCCGTACTCTCAAGACTGAATTTGTTCCAACTGTTTTTTTTTTACTCTACACCCACGCTCTGTTTAAAACATCTTTAGTGCTGCTACAATTTAATCGGGGATTTGAGTAATTAGTCAATTCTGTTGACAACACAAATAACTTGCCGTAAAAAAAAATATATAACAATAAAAGAGACAAAACAAAAGGTTCTTTTGAAACGAATAATCAAGTTCAAGTTACTTGGGCTAGAGAGACTTTGAAATTCTATTTTGTCGTTTAATTTAGACAGAATTATTTTAATGTCTCGAATTTCTGTGTTTGATCTCAGTCTGTCTGGTTTTGACTGGCTGACTGCACTCAGGTGCTAGCTCTTTTAATGAGAATTCTTACTTAAATTAAGTATTAGGATTCGCTAACTGATCATGTCGTATTGTGGTCTCTCTTATGATCGGTCAGGAAATGAAATCTTTGATCTACTAAAAAGATGTTGATTATTTAGCTTGGCCACAATATGTACGAGGGTCGGTTTTATTTAATAAAAAATTCTTAGCATTTATGAACAAATAGGCAGAATTATCAAATATTACAGGTGCACCCTACATAACTTTCTTAATCGTAAAAACTGGATGATATAGATCTGAAATTTATCGCATCGATAGTATCAATACCTTCCCAATCTAGCGTAGCAGATACACGCTTGTAACCATTTTCATTTAACAACTCAAGTTTTAGCTTTAAACAAATTGTTTGAATTCAACATGAGTATATGTCATCTTTTAATTTACAATAAAAATATTAATACTAAGAAAAAGGACAGCATTTAGATTGTAACAAAACAAAATATACACTGGTTCCATTTGCCTTAAAAGACACAAACACATACACATATATACACATATACACAGACATAGACACACATATGCATACATAAACACATACATACATATATATATGTATATATATATACATATATATATATATATATATGAGTTGATATATCTTATATGTGTGTGTCTGTGTGTATATATATATAGTAGGTAACCTGGGGTAATTCCATATCCTCTCAGCTGAACAGCTTTTCACTTAAAGAAATAATTCTATACTTTATAATACTTTTCTCAAGAAGGAGATGGGTTTGTTGGTGACTTCCCCTCTAAGTACTAGAGTACTGCTGTCTATAATGAACATCAGTTATCTAGCGGCACAACCCAGAGCCATTCTAAAGTAAGCACAACAATTGCTCTTTTCCTATCTTCTTTACTAGGTTGTTTATTTACTTTGAGTTATGTATAAAAACTATGGAAGAAAGCTAAAAAAAACTCAAAGAGTGACCTAATGTTCAATTTTTACTTTGTCAAATGAACATGTGCTTGGAAAATTACCACTTCTGAAGTATGGAATTTTTTCAAAAATATTCCAGCAAATAAACTAAAGTGTTTACCATGAAACAGGTTTTCCTTCTACATATTTTAGTCTATCTTACAATTTCCTACTAGTAAATTTTTCATTGATCCATGTTTTGTCATTGTTCGGTTTTCCTGGCAGAATCTGGGCATGCCTCTCAATAAACAACTTTTTCCAATTCTCCTTAGTCATTATGGCAATCAAACTGCTTCTTAGCAGACATCAAAACAGGGTCCAAAGGGTTTGGACTAATACATTAAATCCTACACAGATACCACCCTCTGTGTATATAACTCTGCAGAACTGTTTGATCAGCCTGCTCCCTCTCACTAGCATCAGACTACCTGTTACCAACATCCAGCCAGACATCAAGCGCAAATGTGCTGCCTGTGCCTTCAACGTCAGGTGGAGATGTTCCTTCCTCATCAGAAACTGTGCCTTTCACATCAAAATGTGAATCACCTTCTTTAAACGTCTACAATGCCCCCAAGTCCGATAAAGAAGACTATAAATAATTTCTTAAATAAATAAAGTCCACGCCCATGCTGGTTAGCCATGAAAAAAAAAACTGATGTTAATAGATAAAGGGCCACTAAAAGTTAGTATACACAGAGCCTGACTTCAACTCAATGTGTGCAGCGACTTAAAAAAAAGCCAAATATAAAGAAAGAAGCAAAACCACGAGAACAGGGTCTCGAGGGCGAAGTCGAGAGACAGGAAGACTCAGAATACCGGTACGAGGAGACCAATAGTAAGTGATGGACAGCCAAATGTCGACACTTAAGAACCAGACGCTGACATCACAGAGCTATAAAAACAGCAATTATTTAGAACCTCGTGACGACCCCGAATGCCAGAAAAAATATTTTTGAAAGTTTCTCTTCTTCTATAAACTGAAGCTTGTGCAGTATATTTTGTCTAAGACAATTAACAGTTGAACAGTCTCTCATCGCTGTTTTCTTTTCCAGTCAGGCCTATACCTATTCTATGCTGTTAAATAAATGCCCAGTTAACTGGTTGGCTTGATGTAATACCCATTTTCATATTACGTAATGGTTTTCTACTTTTCTGTTTGATTATATTTGTCCTTGGTCTGTTGTATGATAACTGAACTGGTTGTAATTGTTTAATTGCCACCGGTTTTCCTATCCTAGTAAGAACTCTAACCCCAAACAAGTCATTCCCAACTGTGACTATAGATGTTCGATGTTTTACCGCTCACTACCAAACTCGCTCTTATCAAGGGATTTACGTTTTATATCTTGTTACATAATTTTTCTCACTACTTGGTAAGTTAAAATGAATCTATTTTTACAGAAGAGTATTATATATACATTATATACTGTATTAATATATAAATAGAACTTTGTGTATCTGCGTGTATGTCTGTGTTTGTTTGAGCTTGTTCCATTTGGACTCGAAAACAGCTGGGCCGATTTTTATGAAATTTCATACGAAGGTACTTTGCGTGCCTGACAGTGTTTTTAAATAAATTTGATATCGGAATGTCTTCGATAAGTGTCGATAAGCGATAATCGAAATAATCCGATGAAAGAAGAAACAGGAGATATTAACCAAAGTTAGCACTTAACACAGCTTAAAATCACAAGCTCATTTAAGAAGTTTTATTACCACACAAACAGAAAGACCCGACATATAAAATCAATAGTAGGTTCTTTGATATAACAGGGGTGCATTCGAAATGAAATAAATGATTCTGTTTAAAGCACAATTGCACCATGATATTTGATTCTTTCATTTTAATCTTAAATTCAAGCCATTATTACTGCACAAACACTAAGACAAGACATTTAAAATCAACAGTAGAATATTTGATTTGACAGGAGTGTATTCAAAATGTTTCTGTTTAGAGCACAATTGAAGCATGATCCTTGGCTTTTACATTTTAAACTTTAATTCAAGCCATTATATATAAAAAATATTTTGTAAAATACAGTAGGTTCTTTACAGTGCAATGTAGACTACAAGTTATTGTTGACAAAATAACCGCGAAGCGGAATGTGAATTATTAATCCCGGTCCACCGCGATGAGTCTCAAACAAGAAAAAATTTAAAATGGGAGATTTCATCGTGACAATAGAAATATAGGACTGTGAAACTAAGGTTTGATTAGTGTTTTGCATGAATGTTATATAGTTAGTGAGTAGAAGAAAAAAGTATCTTTTATTTGTCTATTTATCAATTTATTTAATCATCGGTGTGTCCATCTATTTATCTGTTTAGCTGTATATCTATTTACCTATCTTGCTGCAGAAGAAAACATATGTGGAGATTTATTTGGAGAAGTTTATCAAAACATATCAAAAACAAGACAGACTCAGTGAACTGATCAAGTTTTCACCGGAAGCTCTGAACAACTGACCAGTAACGTGTCGTCTGTCAAGTGTTCCGGTTAGCTGGATTTATCGTTTGAGTTGGAATTCTGATATCAAACAGACGGATGAGTCGCCAAAATCGTATTCTTCGCCTATTGGGAAGACGATCTGTTTACCGATGATTTTTATTTGTATGAAAACGACTATATATTTCTTACGCCATTAATGTACGATTTTTGTATTCGTCATCATGAATTTGTGGCGGGTTTGAGAAGCCGAGTGTCTGGTCTGTGAATTTATTTAAATCATTATTATTTTTTTAATAAAAAGATGGTGTCAATTAAAAAATAAAACAAGAAAAGAAATAAGAAGAAAATTGAAGCCATGTACTGAGGTAGATAATAAAAAATAAACAGAGAATGTGATTATTAAATGTAGAGGTCAGCAATAGGTTAAATTTCGAATAGAAGGGTTTCGAATAGAAGCGGCATTTTTTATATTTTCCGAGTGAGTTGCGATTGCTTTTTTTTTATTTTTTAAATTCTATCGATAACAATTTTTGGTGCTCCAGGATCCTTAAACAGGTTGGCGGAGGGGTATGATGGCGGTTGAATTCCATCATAATGCAATTACTCAAGTGGGACGATGACGTGTATAAAAAAGGATGGGCCAACGTTTTAGCAACTTAAGTTAAGTTGTATAACGAAGGGATTCTTGGAAATTAGAGTGCTAACCACCAGATAGGGTAGAAGGAGATTTTCTGTGTTGTACCCCAATATTAGTACTATAGTTGGATGTTAATAATTAAGAGGGTGTAAGGCCTTGGTGTTGTAGTTTTTACTGGCACTTGTGGAAAGAAGAACTTATCTGTAAAACCAGGGACGATGTTGATGTATGTGTTGATGAGGCAGAGAACCTCGATGGCGTGTCCGTGTTGAGTAGGCAGAGGACCTCGATGTCGTGTCTATGTTGATGCGGCAACGAACCTCGATTTTTTGTTTTGTTTCGACTGATTGCCGAGAATTTTATCGACCACATGTAGTGTAGACGGGAGTAAACGATGCTCCTTAAATTGATAATTTGTTTATTTTTTACATGACACAGGAATCAGCGCCATATGTCATTAAGTGTGGATTTAATTTTATGTTATTTATATGTTATTATTTATTGGATAATAGTACGATATCTTCCTTTGCCAACAGGTTGGAATTTGTAGCCCTTTGTAATTTAATTTAAAAATAAGAGAGTGAAATGTATCCATACAGTATACATTTTGAAAATGGAATTAATGTTATATGGTTGGCGAGTAGAAGAAAAATTATCTGTTATTCGTCTACCTATCAGTTTATCTAATTACACTGGTCAACAAATTTTTATTTTTTTTCTTTGGCAGACCATCTAGGAGTGTTTTCTGGGGTTTTGAAGGTCGCTGATTACGAATATAACATTGGTTTTGCCAGATTGGCTCTAGTTTAGAAGATACTGATAGCCCCAAATAAGCCTAAACTGCTAAAATTCTCCCTGAAATACTTCAATATAGAAGCAGTAAATAATAATTTTCTGATATTATTGAATCATTATAATGATTATGTATATATTGAAGTATTTCAGAGAGAATTTTTATATAATTATTCATATAGGGAGAATTTTTATATAATTATATACTGTAATTACTTAATAACATGTTCCATAAATCTAGTTGCAGTATAAATTAAACAGTAATTAAGAATTTTCTTTTTAATTCCACAGTTGAAAATGAGTTCCAGAGAGAAAATGAGTTCTTCTAGAAGATGTGGCAGATATGAACCGGATGTCTTTTGTTACATCTGTGGATAGTATATGATGGCACAACAAAAGAGGAATATTAAAGACTTTGTCAAGAGGGCGTACAAAGCATACTTCGATATGATACTTGGTGACCAAGACAAGTCTTGGGCCCCACATATGGTGTGCAAAACCTGTGTAGAAAGTCTCCGCGGTTGGACCAACGGTAAGCTGAAGTTGAAGTTTGCTGTACCAATGGTGTGGAGAGAGCCCAACAATCATTTTGATGACTGCTACTTCTGTCTCAATGACATAACGGGGTTTAACAAGCACAAGAAAGCAAATTTGCAGTATCCGAGCCTGGATTCTGCTATCCGTCCTGTTGCGCACTCTAAGGATCTACCTGTGCCTGTTTTCACCAGTTTGCCTGAAATCGATGAAACCAAAGAGATTCCAGCTGATCTTTCAATATCAAGTGATGATAGCTGTAGTGACTATGAAGAACCCTCAAATGGCCCTCAGCTTTTCAATCAATCTGAACTCAATGACCTAGTGCGAGACCTTTGTTTGTCGAAGGAGCAGTCTGAAGTTCTTGCATCACGACTCCAAGAGAAAAACATTCTTGATTCTGGCACAAAAGTAACATACTATAGGACAAGGGAAGGCAGCTTGCTTCGTTTCTTTTCTAAAGAAGACGACCTGGTCTTTTGTAATGACGTTTCTGCACTTCTTAACTCCATGGGGATCTCATCATATGACCCAGCAGATTGGCGTCTCTTCATAGATAGCTCGAAAGCAAGTCTAAAAATTGTACTTTTGCACAATGGCAATAAGTTTGCTCCTGTACCAATTGGCCATTCTACCAAGATGAAAGAAGAGTATGATGCTATCAAATTTGTTCTTGAAAAGCTGAATTACAACACTCATAAATGGCTGATTTGTGTGGACTTGAAAATGGTGAATTTTCTGCTTGGTCAGCAAAGTGGGTACACAAAGTATCCCTGCTTTCTTTCTTTGTGGGATAGCAGAGCAAGAATCCAGCACTGGAGAAGGGAGAACTGGCCAGAACGAGAAAGTCTCGAAGTCGGCACAGCCAACATCATCAATGAGCCTTTGGTACCCAGGGATAGAATCATCTTCCCTCCATTGCACATAAAACTAGGGCTCATGAAGCAGTCTGTTAAGGCGTTGAACAAGGATGGGGATTGCTTCAAGTACATATGCAGGCAATTTCCAGGTCTTTCCATCGAAAAAGCTAAAGGTGGCATCTTCGATGGACCTCAGATTCGAACGCTCATGAGGGATTCTGACTTCACTAATCATATGAACACGGTTGAGTTAAATGTTTGGGTGTCCTTCACAGATGTAGTGACTTTTTGGGAAATCACAAAGCTGACAATTACAAGCAATTGGTCCGTAAGATGCTTACTGCACACGGAAAACTAGGGGCAAATATGAGCATTAAAGTTCATGTCTTGTTTAGCCACCTCGACAGATTTCCTGGTAATCTTGGTGATTACAGCGAGGAGCAGGGACAGGGATTCCATCAAGACATCAAAACAATGGAAGAGAGGTATCAAGGCAAATGGGATGAGCACATGATGGCAGACTACTGCTGGAACCTTTTGAGAGACTGCCCAAAAGTTGCTCACAAGCGAAAATCGTATAAACGTCAATTTTAGTTTTGTGAATAAAATATTGTTTTGTGTGTTCATTGTAACTAAGAATCTAGTGTATAATGATTTGCATTAATTTATGATATATAACTGATTATGTAAATGTTTTTTTTTCACTTGGAGAATTAAAATTCAGCAAATTTTTAGCAAATTTTTTGTATATCCTCGAAATCTATGAAAAGTGTTCAGTTATAGGATAAATGAAATGATGTTATATCTAACTTAACTTGTTAGATTGAGATTTTACACTGTCTTTGTGGTTTAAGATTATCATAAAAATCAATATCTGACATTTATGCACAATTTAGCCGTTTTTTGTACGTTTAGCTATGGTCGCGAATGGGTGATTTCAGACAAACGACCCCCCTGTGATATCTTAAAAACTAGAGCCAATTTGAAAAAACTAATGTCAGATTCGGATTCAGCGCCCTTGAGAACCCCAGAAACCAGTCTTACTTTGCCTGCCAAAAATATTGTGTTGACCAGTGTTATCGGTGTATCTATCTATTTATCTGTTCAGCTGTATATCTATCTATCTTACTGGAGAAGAAAAAGATGTGGAGATATGTTTTGAGAAAGTTATCAAAACATAGCAAAAAAGTCAGACTGGGTGAACTGGTCAAGTATGCACCGGAAGCTCTGAACTGCTGACCAGTGACGTGTCGCTTGTCACGTGTCCCGGTTTGCTGGACATATCGTTTGAATTGAAATTCGAACATAAAACAGAACGGGTGGGTTTCTAGGTCGTCCCACCCACCCGCTGGGAAGTAGGTGACGTGTTTTAAAATAGAGACTGAGAAATCCATAAACCAGAGATATTCACTTTTCTGTGTATCGACACCTAGGAAGTGAAATAAAATATTATCAAAAAAACAAACATCGTCTTGGATCGTTTAAACGTCTTCGCCCAACAGGTTTCAGCTCCATCCAATAAACAGATGAATTTCTCAGGTAGACCAACAGACAGACTACCAAAGACGAAGTTGAAAAGGTATGTCGAAATACATGTCTGACACACGCACGCATCAATATTTAGACTGCTCAAGTATATACACAACATAAACGCAAATAGGTCACATAGACACGTATATAAACATGTACGTTTTTAAATAGTAAAATATATACATCGGTCATATAAACAAGTCTCCAATATGAGTTACGTTTAATCTGGTGCCGTTCGAAAATGGCAACGTATTGTACTGTAATCTGCTTGCCGTTCCAATAAGGCAATGTATCACGAGAACGACTTCCCCTCCTTTCAGAGAGATGGTATCCAATCCACTAAATATAGTATGGTAGTTTATCGTTTGAACGGTCAGTGCGAGGCTAACTACATTAGGCATGCCATTCAGCGCTTGGAGGTTAGAATGTCCCAACATACCCCCTTTCGATACGTAGGTAAAAATTGGCAAACATCCGGACAGCTACAACCATATAAGTCGGCCATCGATGAACATTAATTGCAGTGCCAGATCTGGAGGGGATATGGATAACCTTTCTCTACACAGATCATGCTCCAAACCCCACTTAAAATTTTTCGAAGCGGTGTCTATTAATTTGCGTCCACAATCTTTGTGTAAACAGAAGGAACACATCCATCATTTAAAACTTATTCGATTAAATTATTTCTTTTCCTCATTTTCTTTCATACTATTTTTTCTTTCTCTACCCTCGCTAGTGATTTATGATCTATTATCCCTTATTGCCGACGTTTATTGTAAAAAGTGTCGGCTGAAAGATTTCATAATAGATGTTTTCTTTAATTATTTTTTACTCCAGCCTTTATTAAACCCACCTTTTGCCTAATTTGTGTTTTCTTTTTAAATAGGAACTTGAAGGTAACGAGAGAAAATATTTTTAAAGTGTATTTAAGTTTCTGTTCTTTATCACATTTTTCTTTAATGTTGAAGTTATAAAAATACCTAAACAGTTAATAATGAAAAGCACTTCGCCCAGTATTATTCAAATGTTAAATAAAACTGCGTACCAATAAGAATATATATATATATATATATATATATATATATATATATATATATATATGCAGTAAAATTATTAGAAATAACCAGTAAGACATTTTATTTTCGTCATTTTTAATTTTTGACACTCAGTCTTAAGAACAAAATCAAAGGACCTATCCTTTCATGCCGTGCTCTGATGTTCAACCACTTGTATCCATTCAGTTGCTCAATAATAAGCCCTAAATTGAAATGATCGTCAGTGATGTATGGAATGAAGGACTATTTCTCGACCCGACCCTGCACAGTCGCACGGTTTTGTAATCGAATACTGCGGTGCATCATACCGTGAAATCTTCATTCTAATACGTATTTTCGTTGTCTTGACGAATCTCTCGATTTCCATTACAGGGATCATAGCACAATCACATTAACTTCGAGGTTGTTGTTGTGCAAGGTTGGGGCGGTCAGCATTATGTGTAGAGTGGCTTTGTTCAATTTTGCAACGAATATGTGTATAACATACAACTGAGAAGAAATGAGAATCTAAGCCGAGTCGAAAAGACCTATTGTCCTCAATTCACGCGCTATGATTGTCCAAGTTAATAGACATTGTGCAGAATGGTTTTATTCGTAGAATAAAAGAAGCGGAGGTGGATTTGGCAGCGTCGATGTTTTAATCAACTATATAGGTTTATTGATGGATCACCTAATATGAATAGACAAGCAGGACAACCAGGCATCGACTAGTTGTAAAAGGGGTAGGATTTAATGACGTATTTAGTCTAAATCAAAATCATTTAAAATCTTCATTGTTTTTCTTATATTTTTATGCTGAAAATTACACGTAGAAACATTTCTATATTGAGAAAGTGTATATAGTATCATACCAATAACACAACTAAACTTCCGAGAAAATTCTTTGTATTTTTGCGATTATAAGACGATTCAGTGTAGGTGATTCAGTGAACACAAGAGCAATGGATTTGATAGGATTTGAATAGTGGATATGATTATATTTGATTGGATACATGATACCAAAATGTCTCCCATATATATTAAAGACAATCCCAAACCAATCGTATTCGATTGCATTATCAAGTGGATTAACAATAATAAGAATTATTGTGATATTTTCTTATTTTTACAATATATATATATATATATATATATATATATATATATATATATATATATATATATATATATAAAGCTGAATGTCTCTTTGTGTGTTTATACACGAATAGGCTCCAATATGGTTTACTGTTACACTAACCTGACCATATACAATAATAGAAAGTGTATCAACGAGCAAAAATTGCTAAGTGGTGATTTATTTAAATTGTGAGGGTTTGTGTACGCGCATACCCCTCCCCCAAAGAATGGAAATAAAAATAAAAACTTGTACAAGGTGTTTATATATATATATATATATATATATATATATATATATATATATATATATATATATAGATGCGCATAAGAATTTGATAAAGATTTTTAAGCTTGAACGGGAATAGTATAATAAAACTGTGGTCTGCGTTCGCGCCTGGCCTCCATAGAATGAAAATATGCCACAAACTTTAATAAGGACCTTTGGGATCTGTCCGTTTAAGTATATGTTGATAGTTATGTTACAGTTTGTACAAATTAGGTATAATAAAATAATGGGGTCTGCGTTCGTGCCTGACGATCATAGAATGGAAATACGTCACAAATTTTAACAAAGTTTTTTAATATAGATCCACATAAATTATTGTGATACGAGTGTTTCAGTTTGAATACGTGTTGTATAATAAAATAATGGGGTCTATCTGGCTTTCATATAATGGTTTTTATTTATTTTTATATATAATTTAATAATATATTTTAAGAAAAATAAATTGTTTTAGAGTAACGTTCAAACCAATTTAGATGACCGAAATAAAATTTGAATAATATTTAAATAATATATTATATGACAAAATGTGTGTGTGTGTTTTATGTCTCGCAAAAAATTTCGGCAGACTCGTCGGAACGGGAAAAAATCGGTACCGTTTTAAAGCTTGGTCTCTTCAAATATCGAAAACTTGGCCAAAAAAAGTAATTCCTTCACCAATCCACTTGGCAGTTTTCTACAAGGAGGGGGTCAGTTTTTTCGTCGACAGTTTTACAAGTCATTGTCTCCTCTCGATTGATTACCCTTAATTCTGACGCTCGCGACATCCGGTTTCAGCTGAGACGTTAGGTTTTTTACTTCTTTATCTCCTTCGCGTTACGGGTTAGAGCCTGCTTACTACCACTTTTTTTATTTAAATATCTCTCTCACCACTTCGCCACACCCGGCAACGTCGTTTACCTCCCACTAATATATATATATATATATATATATATATATATATATATATATATATATATATATATATATATATATATATTATTGGAATTATAAATATTTAATTATAAGCAGTGAATAATATCAGTTATTAATATATAACTGGTAGTTAAGCAGAAACAAAGCGGGAGAAAGGAAGAATGGACAGGGCAAATATACCAAACAGGTAGATTAATTTCACATTTTGTTTTTATTGTTTTACTTCAACTAGTTTTACGAACTAAATTTTATTTGTTCAAACAATTATACTATGTGTGTGTGTGTGTGTTTGTGTGTGTGTGTGTGTGTGTCATTGTGAACGTGTTTGAATGCGTTTCGTAATGGATGAATTATCCGACACAATATTGGCAATTTGGAGGATAAAATCGAATATAACGATTTATTTGAATTACAAAAAGAGTCCACAATAATTTTACTTTCTTCAGATCTCTTTTGAATATTATCAGGACAGGAAATACATTTTGAATGGGAAAGCGTTGCTATGGTTACATATGTCCTCGATTTTCTTGATGCGTTTCAGGTATTTGGGGGTTTCATATTACTATTCTCATGCCTATCATTTCTACATGACTTGTTTTGTTTTTAATCTATTGTAGTGATTTCTGATATAAATATGAAAAAGGAAAGAAAATTTTAAAAGTACAGAAAAGATTTTAAAAGTTGGTCATTATACTAATTTCAGCTTCAACCAACAGAATAAAGGTATTGCAATAATAATAATAATAATAATAATAATAATAATAATAATAATAATAATAATAATACACTGCTTTGCACAGATAGAGCACAGGAAAACAGGATTTGGTTTTGATGGTGAGTGTCCGCCGCTCGTTGGTATCTTAGTGTGCGACGCTTCGTGGCTGCTCGTTCATGCTTGTTGAAGAAGGATATCCCGCTATTATATGTGGAGCGCCAAGTGTCTCCAAAAAGATTGAACCGGGGTATTGAAGCACGTGAGAGTGAGATTGATGCAGTCTATGTAGTGTTTCTTCGGGCAACCGACGTTTCGTCGTGAATGAGCTGACCGAAGAGAACTCTTCCAGATAGCTTGCTTGAAGGCATCCTGATGACGAGCCCAACTATCGAAGCTGACAACGGATTAGAAATCTGCAAATCTCTTAATGGGGCACCTAGTGCCACCAATGGAGACCGGGGATCTGCTGTAGTCGTCTGATGTGAAATGACTCCAGTAGCCTGATGTGATAGCGATAAGGAACCCGTGGCTCGGAACCGTATAAGAGAGTGGATATGACGCCTCGTTGTACACAGCGACCCTTGTATTGGTTCTGAGATTGCGGTTAACTAACATTCGGTCATTCGCGCGCCCAAAAGAGGTGAAGTTAAGGCGGCGCTGAACTTCATTGCTAAGGTTGCAGGAGAATGAGAGATTGTAGCCAAGTAATGTGAAGCTGCTGATATTCTAAAGATGGATACCGTTGACGGTGAAGATAGGAACACGAGTTGGAGACGTTTCGCAGGATGTGCGTGTTCTTAGTGTTGATAACGTCAGGTCGGTTGTACAGGTTGGAAGCTACGTCAAGACTGCGTTGAAGTCCGCTTGATGTATAAATAAGGAATGCAGCATCATTGGCATACTGTAAGTCGAAGATGCGCTCTTCAGAGATTTAATTCTTCGCCTAAAGACGTTTCAGGTTGAAGAGGCTGGCATCAAAATGGTACTGGATAGCAACGCCATCAGAAAGTTTAAGGCCACGGCGCGAATCCAAAGTGACATCAACCAGGAACAGGTTAAAAATGACCGAAGCATAGACGCATTCCTGCTTCACACCGACATTCACGGCGAAAATGTCCGATTCTGCCCCTGATATGGCAACATGAGCACGCATGCTAGTGTGAAACTGCTGGAGGACTGACAAAAATGTAGGGCAACTAAACTTTCGGAAAATGTTCCATAACAGCTCACGGTTTACGGTGTCGAAGACCTTGGTTAGATCTACGAAGGCCAAATAAAATTCATGATGCTATTCACGACACTTGGAGAGGAAAAGCAATGAAAATCTTATCAGCGGTAATGCGCTCTCGGCGGAAGCCACATTGTGATTCTGGGACAAGATCGACAACAGTCTCCAGAAGACAGGTGAGCATTATCTTAGCCAATACTTTGCTGGGCACAGACAGGAGAGCGACGTCTTGGGTATTGCCACAGTCAACGTGGTCACCTATACGCTTGTAGACGAGCATGCTGTTAGCATCCTTCCACTGCTGTGGGAGACACTGTGCTGACCAGCAATCCAGGATGAAACGGTGGGGAGGCAGTAGGATGTCAGTTCCGCCACATTTGAAGATCTCAACGGGTATGCTGTCAGGACCAGCTGCCTTGTTATTTTTAGACTCTGGATGGTCCCATTCACTTCGTTGAAGGATGATGGGTTGTCCAGCGCAGGAATGGATGGCAGAGTGGGGGGATCATCGACAGTGGAAGGATCGGTGGGATTGATCTTATTAGTCAGTTCCCGCGAGTGTTCAGCCTATCTTTCCAGGATACTGCTCTTCGCTTTGAGAGCACCATCCTTTCTATACACATGGTGCATGGAGCGTTGCCTTGAGACATGAATCATCTTTGCTGCATCGTAGAAACCGTGGGTGTCGCAAGGTCTGCGCGGCTTTTCAGACACTATTCTATTCTGCCTCCGCCGCAATTCTCACCGCACCATGGCACGGAGAGAGGAAAAACGCTCGCGGAGTGTGGAAGATACTGGATTTCTAAGAACAGTATTTTGAGCGGCATTTTTCTCACGTGTGAGGGATTCGATGTCCCCTGCACAATAGTTGAACTAGTCCTTGTGCTCCCCTCAGACTAGCCAAGGATGTATTCTGAGGCACCATGAAGAGCAGGTGAGATCTCTGGCCATTCTGCCGTGTCAGAAGAAGGGTCAGGGAGGGACTCAGCGATGGCAATTTTGCTGAGATTTCCGCTTCCCGTAGAGAAGACAGGTTGAATCGACGTTTTAGCTTCTGCTGATGGACAGGTGGACGTACGTTTAGCCGGAGACTTGAGCGGATAAGGCGGTAATCAGTGGTGCATTCAGTACCACGCACGTCATGCAGATCAGTGTCTGACGATGACGAAATCGATAAGGTGCCAGTATTTGGACTTTTGGTGTATCCAGGACGTCTTGTAAATGTCACGTAGCTGAAAGATGGTGTTGATAATGGTAAGACCCAGATCTGCAGAGAGGGTAGAAGTCGGAGACCATTTCTGTTTCCACTTCCGACTCCATGTTATCAATGACCCCTTGTCATTTCTCATGGTTTTTGTCAACTCTGGCGTTACAATCGCCCAGCAGAATGATCTTATCGCTGCCTGAGATGTTCTTGATGGTAGTTGCAAGGTTGTCATAGAAACGGCCCTTCACGTTCTTCGAGTTAAGCATGGGAGCATAGGAACTGATCAGGGTAGCATAACAACTCTGGTCAATGGAAGCCATAGGGTCATGGGACGTTCACCGATGGCAGTTGGTGTCTCGGGTAAGTGGCGAAGCAGATATGACCAGAGAGCAAAGCCGACATCGCGAATATGACGGTCATGCTCCGTGAGATCTTTCAAGAAAAAGGTGTAGATCTCGCTTACCTCTTCAAGTGAACCCTCACTAGCAAACCTGGTCTCACTAAGAGTCGTAATGCCAAGGCTGTAGCGGAAGAGCTCCATGCCAACTAGAGCGTTGTGACGCCGAGGGCGATTTTCTCTAACAGTCTAAGTATCGACTGTCCGAAGTTGGATGTCTCGGTGCATACGGTTCTCCATTCAGAAAATGTAGGACAGAGTTTATGCCACCTATTTCAGGCCCCTCCTCCATTTGGAGGTGAGCAGTGCGGTTCCTGAATGGGATTGTTCACACTGGTAGGACCGAAGTGAGATGCTGTTCCGGTCCCAAACTCTCCGCGACTATCTTGTCAGGGTCGCCTAATGTGCAAGACATGATCTAGAAGCTTCCAGCTCTTTCCAGAGCTTGCCCCGTCACCTGTTATCCCATCGCCGCTGGTCTTGGGTATGAGTGATGAAGATATTTGCGCAAATAGAAATGTAAGTGTAAGTGCACAAATCCCAGACTCCTATCTTGACCGTCCTCGGAAGGTTCCAGTGGCACAGATGAGAGCCGCGACAACTGGCTCGTTTGTTGGCTGCGGTATCCCCCGGAAATCAAGTCTGTCGGTAGTCCGCTCACGCGATGACGCCTCACGGGTTGTTACTATTTAACCCATAGCTGGGCCAGCATTTCACTATCACCAGGGTGTGCCCACATGTTAGAGGGCCATGATGCAGATACTATTTTTTTTACATAGGGACACCTCTTATCAAGGCCCGGAAGCCACTCGGGGATAAGGGTCATTGTGTGTACAATAATCAATGGAATAATATCGTAGTAATAGTTGTTTTTTACAAGGTGGTCACAACTTATCAAGGCCCGGAAGCCACTCAGGGATAGGGGTTATTGTAAGTACAGTACGTTAGTGTGGATATTTACAGTGTCTATTTAAGGAGGTGGTCCAGCAGGAATTGGTTTACGTTGGACTTGAAGATATCCAAGTTGTAGTCAGGCGGGAAGCAGGCAGACGGAACAGAGTTCCACAGGCGTGCAGTTCTAAGAAAGAAGCTTTGTTCTTAGGATCTACGTTTTGATTTAGGCATAGATAAAGAGTGGGGAAAGTTTTTGACAGTGGATTCAGCTAGACGAGTGTTTTTCGTAAAAGATTGGCGAGGGGGGACCAGAGATTGGAGTTCAGACGAGCACCTACCATGGAAATAACGATAAAACATAGATAGGTTTGCAACGTCCCTTCTGTGGGAGAGAGGTTGCATGGAAGAGAAAAGGGCATCGCCTACTAAGCCACGAAGTCTATTTTGTACTTTGTCAAGGCAGGATAGGCTGTTTTTAGAAGCTCCTGCCCAGATATGGCAGCAGTATTCCATCCTTGGACGTACTTGGCTTTTATATAGATAGAGAATTGCATCAGTAGTGAGATATCTTCTGGAGCGGTAGAAGGATCCCATCATCTTTCCAGCGGTCCGGGCAACAGACTCGATGTACATGTTCCATTTCAGATCAGGAGTGAAAGTCAAGCCCAGAAGCTTGTCAAAACATGGAGCTTCTCCTAGACGAGAGTCATCCATTTCAATTGATGCCAGATGGGGATCAGAGCGTTGATAAGGTAAAGATAGGAGTTTGCTTTTAGATGCATTAAAGGTAACCAGCCACGTCTTCCCCCACTGAACCACTCGTTCGAGATCAGAGGAGAGAGAATCAGAGAGAACTTTGTCATTTACAGCCTTTGCTGTGTTGCTGTAGATGATCGTGTCATCAGCATAGATGTCAACGAATGATTTAAGTATGTGTTTTGGGAGATCATTGATGTAAATCAGGAAGAGAGTTGGGCCTAGGATGGACCCCTGTGGGACTCCAGCATTAATACTGTGGGTCTCTGATTGCTGCTCATCAACCACTACTCTTATGAGCCTATCAGAGAGAAATGATTTAATGATAGAATATTTCTAGTTATACCGTAGCTGGAGATCTTGTGAAGTAGGCTTTTATGCCATACCTTATCGAAGGCCTTGGATATGTCAAGAGCAATTGCCCTAGAAATGAAGCCTTTGTCGAGAGATTCACTAATCCTATGGTATATATCTGTAAGCACATCCGCTGTAGATCTAGCAGAACGGAAACGATATTGCATGTCACTAAGAAGGTTATTTCTGCTTAGGTGATTGACTACTTATTTAATATGGATTCCAGTACCTTACTTATGACACATAAGAGACTTATTGGTCTGTACTGAGAGGGAGATGACCTGAGGTGCTGATCCTCCAAGATTTCTGTCAAGGACCTTTACTTTTAGCATTTGGCTCAAGAAACGAACTTCCACCACAAGGCAGCGGGGCGTCATTTACTTTCTAGTGCGCTGACGCTCGCCTATAGCCAGAATCGTGATTAGCAAAATAGTTTTTACCACGGGCGGGTGGGGATTGGCTAGGCGTAACTATGATCCGGGGGGCTAAAGGGTACTTGACCTTGCCCAAGGATCTCCCACAGGCTAGCGGTTGGGAAAGGGCAGCTTACTTCTTTTGTTGATGAAATAATTTTCACCCCGCTATTAACAGGTTAATACATAAATAAAAACAATACATATTAACAGAAACAATAATGGGCCGACCTCAATCGCAATCTTCTGTTAAAAAGTTCTTATAGGAAAACGGTTTAAAGGACGCCAGGTTTTTTTGATGTTTACGACGACGGTGATGATGAACACATAAATTAAGTTAAACATAAATAAATCAATACATATTCATAGAGTATCTTTGAGAAAATTGACCACATCCCTTTGCTAACATTCATGTCTGCGGAGATTCAACGTTCACAATGAATGTTGAATGGCTTGTCCATTCAAAAAAAAAAAAACGAATGACGATTGCCTATGACCCAACACAAATCGTTCACGAACCCACCCGTATGCGTGACTCCGACAGGCAATACGCAAGTCTCATTGACCTTTTTCTTACAAATTGCCTAGAAATGTGCTCATCCTCTGTTCTGTCCTCATTTGAATCTTCAGATTACTCAATTGTCTCGGTTAAAATAAAAAACGAAATGTAATAAACCCTTGAATGTACTTCTCCATCGTACTGTGTATCGATACCTTAAGGCTGCTTCGGATAACTACCGAACATCAGATATACCTCTGCACTCCATGTTCAAAACAGAACGTGTATTTGACTTGACTGAATGGCTAATCGTCGGTATAGACGGCTTCAAACACTCCGAGAAATTCCAGCAATATTCCAAAAGCCAGTCGTAGTCTATTCCAGACGGTGACACTGCAATTGTGCACATAAATCACTATTCCAAGTGAGTCAAACGGAATAGATGTTTTGAAATTAAAGTAATCTTTATTGTTGCCAGCAACCATTGTAAAAGAGTAATAAAGAATGCAAGAAATCCGTATGCTCAGTATGTCAAGTTCAAAGTAGCTGAGCAACGGCTTAGTTCCCACCTGTTTTAGGCTAATAACAAACAGAAGCGTGTCCTCTACCCTACCATTATTAATGGACCTGAGGTAATTTCGTCTGCATCTGACAAAGTAAAGCGGTTCCCAAGAAATTTGCAGCAAATTCTACCCTTTGCGATTAGGGTCGATTAACCCCCGTATTTCTTCCTGTGACTGACAACACACTATGCGACATACAAATATCTGTACGTAATGTGGTAAAGCTTGTCAAAAATTTGGATTCCAGTAAAGCATCTTGCTCCAACGGTATTCCAGTTATAGAGCTGAAAAAGTTTCAGCCAAAACCAGCTCCAATACTTACAAAGCTGTTTAAACAATTCCTTTAGGAGAATTGCTTCCCAATATTCTGCTCAGTGACGTGTAATATGGTTTCCGTTCTGTGAGATTAACAGCTGATATACTAACTGCTATATACATTAATGAATCTCTCGACAGGAGTTTCGTGTCTAGAGCAATAGTTCTTGACATATCAAAGGCGTTTTATAGAGTATGGCATAAGGGTCTACTTCACAAGATCGCCTGGAAATATCCTCTCAATTATAAAATCTTTTCTTTCTTATAGACTTATAAGAGTAGTCGTTCGTGGACTTTAGAGAAATTAGAAACTTATAGTATTAATGCGAGCGTCAATCCAAGTTTCATTTTTGGCCCAACTCTCCTCCTGATTTTCATCAATCATCTCCCAAATCACATTCTTAGATCATTCGTAGTCATTTATGCAGACGACACCACCATCTGTGGCAATACTTCAAAGACCAGCAATGAGCGAGCTCTTTCTGATTCTCTCTCGTTTGATCTTGAGAATGTAGTGCAATGGGGAAATGTTGACTGGTTAATTTTAATGTATCGAAAATTAAACTTCTGTTCTTTCATCATAATCGCTCTGATCTTCATCACGCCCAACTGAAATGAATGGCTCTCTTCTTGGAGAAGCTTCATGGCTTGACAAGTTTCTGGGACTTACCTTCACTCCTGATCTGAAATGGAGCACATGCGTATATAAAATCTGTGGCAAAGATCGCTGGAAAAATGATTGGGTCACTCTATTGCCGATCAATCCTCTCTCTGTATAAGAGCTTGTGCGCCATAAAGTGGAGTATTGTTGCCATCTGGACAGGAGATGCTTCGCACGCCCTGTTAACTTGGATAGAATTAAAACCAGCTTCAAAACCTAGTAGGTAATGCCTTTTTCTCTTTCCTGCAACCTCTTTCCCACAGAAGAGATGTTGCTAACCTGTCTCTGCTTTATCATTATTTTCATGGCAAGTGCACAACTGAATTCCAATCTATGGTTCCCCTTGCCAAACTTTCACAAAAAAACACTCGACTAGCTACAACTGCTACATACGATTTCCCCCGCTCTCTATTTGTGCCTAAATCTAAACGCAGATTCCAGAAAGAAAGTTTCTTTCTCAGAACTGTCTGCCTGTGGAACACTATTTCGCTGGTCTGCTTTCCGGTTGAAAAATTTTTTTTTTTTTTTTTTAAAGCGACAAGATATCAGAAGAAATGTCGAATAACTGAAAAACGTGAAGGAAGGGTTACAGCAAATCGAGGAAGGGACAAAGAATTAAACTGGTAAGGAAACCTTCAAAACAACCATGAGAAAAATGGCAAACTGGAGCGCACTAAGTCACAACGGTTCAAAATATTCACAACATTACATGAAAGGCTTATTCAGACCCTGAAAAATATATCCACGAAGAAAACATGCTAAAATAGAAAACCAACGGTAGAACTACAGAAAACACTGAAAAGGGAACAAACCCCGGTAACTACAGACGTATTACTTGTTTTTAACAATCACGTGAAAAGTCCTAACAACACAACTGAGAGAGCAACTTAATGACCCCCTTATTATTATAGACTATTTTCCGATGAAAAGCACATGATCTACTACACATAGATTAAAAATCCTGAAATAATTATAAAGTAGAAAAATAACATAGCCATGGCATGGATTAACTACAAAAAAGTACACGACACGATCCGTTCATTATAGCTATTAGAATGCTTGATGATGTAAAACCACAATTCGCCCATGTATGGAGTACTGTTGTCACATTTGGCTGGTGCATCTGCTGCTTGTCTTCACTCCCGGACAGGGTTTAAAAGAGAGTTGCCAACCTGATAGGTTCTGAATTGTCATCTAAGCTTCAGCCACTGTCCCACCGACGAAATGTTGCGTCCCTCTGCCTGTTCTACAAGTACTTAAATGATGAATGCTCTGACGAACTACAAGCACTTGTACCCCCTCGACGTGACTACCCCCGACAAACCCAAGCAGCTAAGTACCACCCCTTCACAGTAGAGATCCCTAGGTATAAGAAAGCCTTTTACTCCAATAGTTTCTTCCCCAAAACTGGTAGACTTTGGAACTCCCTTCCGGGATTCTGCTTTCCCAACAGTACTGACATGCAGAAGTTCAAGTGTAATGTGAACAAACATCTTGCTACTCATCTCCTTCATAATGCCCCTGCAACTTATGTCCCCGATAGTAACCCTCTACTTCAAACTTTGGGGCGAAAATTGATTTAACAAAATGCTAGATAAAATTATCGATTTGCTTGAAAAAGCATTAAGGATATGGGACTTGACCTGACAGCTGAGAGAAAATACATAATTAAGGTAAAAGACGTAGTTATGATCTATCTTAACATCATACTACGAAAACGTGAAGTCGAGTGCAAGTTTACTAATATTGGCGAAATAATGAATCATCTAATGGTTTCAGGATGACGTGAAACTTCGCAGGAAATGAAAATGAAATTAGATATGTTAATAAACACAACAAGAATCCTCGGGCAAGATAGTCGAATGGAATTTTGTATTAAAAACGTATACTGCTGATTATGAACGGGAAAACTAGATGCAGCGGAAGGTATTGAACTACCAAACCAAAAGAAGAAGAGGACATTAGATGAACTACAAGTCTTTGGAGTTTCTAGATGCAGACACAATCAAAGCAACATAAATGAAAGAGAAAATTGGAAAGAAATCCCTCAGAAGAACAAGAAAACTCCTGGAAAATAGATTATGTAGTTGGAACCTAATTAAGGAAATAAACACATGGGCAGGATGTATCACTAGTAAGATACTTTGGACCGTTCATAGGCTTGACCAAAGAAGAATTGAAGCATCTCGATCAGAAGATCCGGAAACTTGTGCCCATGCGCTGTGCATTACAGCCAAAATACGATGCTTACCGACGATGTGAAAAAAAGATGATGGCAGAGAACCGGTTAGTATAGAAGACTTTGCAGATAATACAAAAAATAATTCGAAAAGTACATAAAGCAGAACACAGAAAGGATAACAAATGCAGAAACAGACATTGTATAAATGAAAAAGTGGGGAACAAAGAGACAATGAATACGACGAGAAAAGAAAAATGGGAAAAAACCCACACTGACCTTTCATTAAGTGGCCGTAGCTTCAAAAAGGACACGTAAATAGAGAAATTAAATCACTGATAACAGTCGTACAATATAACGCTATAAGAACCAACCATATCAAAGTAAAAATCTAAAAGACACGAGAAAACATCAAATGCCGACTGTAGATAAAGAGATGTAACGATAAATCACGTTTAAAATAATAGAATACTGATTCGTCTGGAATTGCATACACCGTTATTGTCACGTTGATAAACCAGTTCACATAAGACACACGAAGTTAAGTGACATCGAGCCTGGACATTGTTAAAATGAATGAAAACTGAATGCTGAATGTAATACAGGGTGTTTCAAAAGTCTTGGGAACATTACAAATGAGTATATCTCATGAACTATTCCAGGTAGAAAAATGAAACTGGTGTCATTTTAAAGCTTGCTTAATCAAGTTTTTGGTCATACTAATGATTTTCGTCTTATCTTTCCATGTGCAGTAATGGCGTTCTCTAAACAAGACAAGGCGTTTTGCGTCCTCCAATTTGCAAAGACTGAATCGTGGACATGTGTTCAGCGTGCATTTCGCAGGAAATTTAAAAAAGAAGTCCCTGAAAGGAAACCCATTGTAAGATGGCATGCTAAATTTGTGAAAGATGGGTGTTTGTGCCCAAGTAAGCGAACAGGTCGCCCTTCAACTTCAGAAGATGCAGTTGAGCAAGTCCGGAAGCCTTTCAGCAGAGCCCCCGTAAATCAGTGAGAAGAGCCAGCAGGGAACTTCAGCTTGCCCCAGCAACTGTCTGGCGTGTCTTAAGGAAACGACTGCAAATGGTACCTTACAAGCTCAAGTTGGTCCAAAAGTTGAAGGACACTGATAAGCCACTTCGCCGTGACTTTTGCATTGCAATGCAAGAGAAGTTGGAAGATAACGGCTTTGATGACCGGCTTGTTTTTAGCGATGAGGCGACCTTCTATCTGAATGGCAAAGTTAACAAGCATAGCACTCGCATATGGGGTACTGAGTGTGACTTTTTCCTTTGGGGCTTTGTCAAGAGATATTGACGAACTAAAGGCTCGAATAACGGCAGTTGTGGGAACCATTGACGTCAAGATGCTGGAACGCGTTTGGCAGGAAATGGACTATCGACTAGATGTCTGCCGTGTGACGAATGGTGCTCATATTGAGCAAGTTTGAAGATTCCCCACAAAACTTGAAACTTTAACCTTTCCAACGGTACCAATTTCATTTTTTTAACTCCTAATAGTTTTTGAGTTATTAAAAATCTTTATGTTCCCAAGACTTTTGAAACACCCTGTATATTAAAAATTTCAATTATAAATGAATTGTGTAAAAAAATATGTACGATTTTGGCGTCAAATAATTCGACGATTTGTCACGTGTCGTAAAAACAAAACACAATAACATACGAATTGCATGTTTCTGTCGATAACAAAATAAAGAATGTCATTGACAGGCATAACAAAAACAAGTCACATTTTAACTGTTCTGTGATACAAAAATAAGATCTTATCACATAAATGGAAGTATTGCCTAAAACTTTATCCCTTCCAATCATCAATGTTACCCAAGGTTAAAATCGATAGAAGAAATTAATCAATAGAGATACAGAGTGATGTGAACAAAAGTGAAGTCGATTTTTGATAAGTGAATAGTTAAGCAAACACTGTGATAAATTGAGAAATTATTGATGAAGTCAATGACTGGGAATTCAATAAAGAGAATAAATCGGAAATGATTGGAAAAACGATTGATTAAACAGAGAACAAAATTGTTTCTAAAGTAGTTGGTGAAAAAATAAAATGAAACTTTCTAGCTAAAATAAATGTGAATACATTTTTTTTAAAAAGAAAGAAAGAAAGGATAGAAGTTTAGAAAGAAAAGAAAAAGGAAAAGAAATAAAGGAATGAAAAGACACCAACTAACATATTTTTTGTGAACATAAAACTGTTTTACGTTGCTGTTTTTAGACGAGGAATGGTTATTCGTATTCTTTAGGTTAATCTAACGGTTGTTCTCATCTTGATTGTCATGTTCACGACGTTTCAGTCAATATAACCTTCAACTTTCTTATCGAACTCGGAATTTGGACGAACAGCACACTTTCTTTACTTCACGGGGAAGCATGCTCTTGTTCCGTTAGTTATGATTTGATATAGGTTCTAAGTAATTCGGAATTGTATTTTTCGGTCGCCCAACATTCAATCTTCAGGGAGGTAACTATCACTTTTGCAATTATTTTCCATGCACTTTAACCACAGGTAACGCGTCCTTGCTGACAGTACTAGTACAATATTTTATTTCTAGTTATGAGTATCACGATTAGTTTCTAATTATTATATATATATATATATATATATATATATATATATATATATTATTTATATATTACTGTATGTGTGTATATATATATATATATGTGTGTGTGTGTGTGTGTGTGTGTGTGTGTGTGTGTGTGTGTAGGTACGGGCAATTCTAATGATTGCTTACGTAGTGAGCCTAGTTTTGAACACCGGCTAATCATATTTTTTTTTAATTTCGGTTACTGTTTGATTATGTTTAAAAGATTACAGCTTAAAGTTAATTTCTCAAAGAAAAAATAGCGTGTGAAATAAAAAAAAATACATGGAATAATTTTATCTAAAATCTGAAAAACCGTTCACGTACAAATTCATCATGACAAATATCGTGCTTAACTTTTTTCTGGCAAGAGAAATATAAGTTTTCTGGAATTATTTCAAAGTGAAATATTAAGTTAAAGTCTTAAAATCATGAATTAATACAATAAATGTACTTAACTTTTGCAAAAAGGGTAATAATTATCCAAAAATGTGGCCATGGTAGCAACAAGATTAGTTTCGTATAAAAAAAAAAGACATGGCGGCGAAATTCAAAAAAGTATGGAACCACATTTAGGACATCATTTTATTATTATTTAACAATGTTCTGGCATATCGATCATATTTTTTTTCAGTTACAGACCCCTCCCTTCACTTAAAAATTCATAAAAATTCAGTAAATCAACTAATTTTTATGAAAATTTCAGTATTTATTAATTACTGATCATAGAATACAATAAATCTATTACAGTGTTTCAGAATATTGACCGACTCTGTTTTAGAGTCGAAAAGTTATGCAACTCCAAAAACAGTCGGCCGATATGATGCTAAGCATTTTTTTAATAAAACTACCAATGTATTTTAAGTGTGGGAAGGTCACTTTAATTGGCATAAAATTAGTGAATTTAATTGACTCAATTAACTTCAGTGAATATAAGTTACAATGACAATTTATTCATTAAAAAAGTTCAAACAATTATTAATAGAATTTAAACTTGCATAAACTTCAAACGTATCTGAAAATGGCATCGGGTAGTTGGAAGGAAAAGGTTGGAGAAAGAGGTGGAGAGGGCAAACCCGACAGGTTTCCTTTTCTTTTCGAGAATGGGCATCCATACTTACCGACATGGGACGTTTGTATAATTCTTTCTGTTTTTTAATTTAATTATTTTTGCATGTTCTTGTTTTTCAATTTATTTTTTTACTTTATTTTCCAAGATTATGTGAAAAATATCTTACATTGATGATTATACGTTAATACGTGCAATAAAATTATTAGAATCTTACATATGAAGATTACGTTAAAAATGTTACCGTAAAAAAATAAAAACTACTTTTTGCAATTAATTTTTTGCGGAGAATATTAAATAGCCGATGTTTAATTCAATGATAATATCGATAGTTCGAGAAATTAATTTTCTTCAAGTTATATCGATTTCGTTAATACGAACTTTAGGTGATTTTTCCTTATGTTCCAGTAAAAATTATACAATTTTTGTATTGTTATAATTTACGATAAAAAAAAAATCGAAATAAATGCTTGCATTTTTTTTGCTACAGAAAACCATAACTTAATTAAAGGTGTGTTTTTGTTTAAAAAATATATATTTTTACTCAGATTCAAATAAAAATAATATGTTCATTATATTCGGCCATCATTAGTTGATACATACTGAAAATGTCATTAAAATTGGTTAATTTCCTGATTTTTGGTGGATTTTTAAGTAAAATCAGGGGTCTAAATGCTTATACATTTCGAGCATCGGCATTCATTTTGCCTGTACCTGTATATATATATATATATATATATATATATATATATATATATATATATACTAGCATGGGTACCCGGCGTTGCCTGGATTGACATGAAGAGTTCCGTTTGAAGCACATCTGTATACTAACCATTTTCATCATGGGCAACGTGGATACCCTCACAACAAAAATAAAATAACGGATGAAAACATACAAATGTAATCATCCAAAAAAAGAAGTACATGATAACCTCTTCACCAACTATTTTCCGGATATTGAGTACTTGAAAGAACCCCCTCCCTAGCAAAAAAATAATTAAAAATAAATCATTACAACTTTTGTTTCAGTAAAAATAGCTGCGAATACCCGAGCGATCGAAAAAAAATCTACCAAAAGTTAATTCGAAAGACAATTAAATGACATTTTTGTCATTTTATATTTCTAATGTACTCCTCCACACACACAAAAAAAAATTGAATTTGTCATATTTTGGGATTCGTTTTGTTTAGAAAATTGTTAGGTGAAAGTACAGAATAGTCTCATATAAAATAATTAAATTTATGTTTCAAATGTAATTCCCGTCCTACCACCAAAAAAGAAATTGTATTTGTAATGTTTTGCCCTCCCCTTCGATCACCAAACTTGAAAAAATGCTAGAGGTGACATGTCTCGTTCACGCTAAAATGTTAATTTTCTTTTTTTTTTTCAAAATTTCTTATTTCATATTATTTATAAAGACTGTTTAAACGTATTAGGCCCCAAAAAGTAGGTCTTAATTTTTTTTTTTTAGGGGTTAAACGACGTTGGGTCACGTCGTAAAATGTGACCATTTTTAATTTAAGATATTAAATAAATCATAAAGAAAATATGTTTCATATGCAATTAAACACACTAGCTATGGTATAATTATTATAATAAATCCTGACCAACACCGATTAAATTTTATAAACAAACAAAAAGGAGCAGATAATGTATGGGACAATAGATTTTGCTCATATGGAAAATTGGCCCTGTGTCTGACTAACTCTGCCCTCGTGAGGATGCAAGTAAATGAGGACATTAGTTTTAATTCTTTTTCTATAACACCATACCCCCTATCCCCGGGCATCGGCGTTGAAAATAAGGAAAAATGATGTATTCTGGAGAAGTTTTTAAAAAGCAACTTATGAATTATATCGACGTACTTATAGTTTACATGACCAAAGAAAACTACTAAATACAGTGTAAGAAACGGATAACCCAACAATCTATATAATAATAAAACTCAAATGATCTTTTAACGGGTGCTTCTCACAGTATTAATGCTGGAGTCATTCACGTGTCCATCCTGGGCCAAAATCTCCTCCTGATCTACATCAATGATCTTCCAAATAAAATGCTTACATCATTCGTAGACTACACTACAATCTATGGCTACACATCAAAAACCTGTAAATAACCAAGTTCTCACTGACTCTCTCTCCTCTTGAACACGTGGTACAATGTGGAAAGCAGTAGCTGGTTACTTTTAATGCCTCTAAAACCAAGCTCCGGTGGTTACATCATAATCGTTCTTATCTGGCATCAATTGAAATGGATAGCTATCGTCTTGGGGAGGCTCCATGTTTTGACAAGCTTTACTTCTGATCTAAAATGGAACATACATCTACTGCTCCAGTAGATATCTCACTCCTGATGCAATTCTCTACCTATATAAAAGTCAGGTAGGGCCAATGACTAGACGAGTGTTTTTCGTGAAAGTTTAACGAGGAGGAGCATAGATTGAAACTCAGACAGCGAGCACTTACCATGGAAATAACGATAAAGCAGATACAGGGTATACTGATACTTAAATACAAGGCATACTAATGAACTTTACCAGGGTGTTGGGAATCAATTCTCCTTAAGACAACAGCTTTGTAAGTATGGGAGCTAGTTCTGGTTGAAGTATTGTTGCCACATCTGGACAGAAGCTACTAGAAGCAGCTTATCGTGCTTTGACAAAATAAAAGTTCAAAATAGACTTCTTAGCCTTAGTAGGGGATGCTCTTTCTCTTCCTTGTAACATCTTTCCCACAAAAGAGACGTTACGAGTCTTTCTATCCTGTATCACAACACATTACTCACAAATAATTTATTTTTCCTAAAGTATGATTTAGTAAAAAATAAATAAAATCCATTCTATGAAATCCAGATAGACCCCATAATCTTATTATACCACACGTGTTCAAACTTAAGCACGCTTATCACAATAATCTTATGTTGATCTATATTAAAAAAAATCTTTGTTAAACTTTGTGGCATATTTCCATTCTATGGAGATCAGGCACGAAAGCAGACCCAATAATTTTATTATACCATATTTCTTCAAACTGAAACATAATTATAAAAGATATCAGAAGCCTTTGTTAAAGTTTGTGGCATATTTTAATTCTGTGGATGCCAAGCACGAACGCACCTCCCACAATTTTTATATACCATCCCTGTTCAAGCTAAAACATACCTGTCAAAGTATTCTTATACGCATCTATATCAAAAATCCTTGTTAAATTCCCCCCCATTCTTTGTAGACTGGACGCGTACGAATACCCCACATTTTTAATAAACAATTCCTGTTCAAAATGTAACATACCTATTTTTGTCTCTTGATACTTCATTGTATCTAATCAGCTTTGTGTAATAAACTATTTAGGAACCTATACGTGTACAGACACACACACAGACACACACACACACATAGAGCAATTCAGCTTTATTATATATATATATATATATATATATATATATATATATATATATATATATATATATATATCCCTATATATATAATATATATTCCTGCATATATACTACCCGACATTGTCTGAGATTGACAACCGATGTTGCACGTTTCCATATTTTATTGTCATGGAAGTCGGTGAAATCGCCCTTTTTTAAATCAAATCGATTAATTGCCTGTTGCAGTTGGGGATCCACCGCGAGGCAAAGAGACGAAGTTTCACATACCTCCCTGCAGTGACTTAGTCCAAAATTTATCAAATACACTTGTGATATTAGGTTATATAAGTCATTAACTTAGTCGAACTCTCCTGTTTCTCCTTTTATCAGAGTTTTTCGATTATCAGCTATGGATACTTACCGAAGATATTCATATACAAAACCTGTTCTAGAGAACTGCAAGGCACATAAAGTACATTTGTGTAAAATTTCAAATAAAAATCGGCCCAGCCTTTTCAGAGTCCATAAGGAACAAACTCTCTTTCTTTCTCTCTTTCTCTCTCTCTCTCTCTCTCACACACACACACACACACACACACACACACACACACACACCGAAAAGTCCCTTTTATATAATAGTACTAAAATGGTGACCCGACCCGACATTGCCGGGATCGAATGATAATCAACAAATATTTCATACTCCCATATTTTAATTGTCAAAATCGTCCATTTTTCAATAAAATCGATTGATTGCCTGCTCTAGTTCGGGACCTATCGCAGTGCAGCGAGACGAAGTTTCACATGCCTTTGTGCAAGGACTTAGTCCAAAATAAATTGTAGTTTACATTCCGCTATAGAGATGAAGCTACTGTCGCTTTTATAAAATTATTTTAATATAATGGCTTGAATTAAAGTTTTAAATGCAAACGTCAAGTATCATGTTTGATTGTGCTCTTACAGAAACATTTATTTTGAACTCACTCATGTCATTTAAATGAACTTACACTTTTAATACTTGTACTGTCATCGAAATCACTCCTGGCAGGGTTCAAAATAATAGGTCCCGAACTGTCAGCTAACCTTCAACCCTTGTCCCATAGGCGAAATCTTGCATCCCTCTGCCTGTTTTACAAGTGTTTTAATGGTAGATGCTCGGACGGACTACAGGCCCTTGTATACCCTCGATAAATCCGACAAGCAGCAAAATTCCACCCCTACACAGTAGAAATCTCCAGATTCCAGAAAGCCTTCTACTCAAATAGTTTCTTCCCATGAACTGCTAAACTTTAAAATTCCCACCAGAGTTCCTGCTACCTGACTGTACTGACATACAGAAGTTCAAGTGTAATGTGAACAACATCTTGCTGCTCAAACCCCTACATAGTATCCTTGCAATTATGTCCCAGATAGTAGTGTCCTACACCAAAGTAACACTGTGCCATGTTTGGGATGAAAATACAATAAAAAAATCGGTGAAATTATCCATTTTACAATTAAATCGGTTAAAGTTCTGCTCTAGTAAAGGACTTACCATGGTGCACTGGGAGGAAGCTTCACGTGCTTTCTCGCAGGAACTTAGTCAACAATGTACGTATACTACATTGCAATGTAGATAACCAACTGTTGATATAATAAGATTATTTTAATATAATGGCTTCAATTAAAGTTTAAAATGCAAAGGCCAAGTATCATGCTTCAATTGTGCT
This sequence comes from Euprymna scolopes, assembly GCF_053919585.1. Taxonomy (NCBI): domain Eukaryota; kingdom Metazoa; phylum Mollusca; class Cephalopoda; order Sepiida; family Sepiolidae; genus Euprymna; species Euprymna scolopes. The sequence goes on along the minus strand of NC_136510.1, from coordinate 54,027,173 downwards.
CTAAACATAAACATTTATTTGAAATGCGCGACTGTTATATCAAAGAACATACTGTTGATCTTATATGCCTGTTCTTACTGTTTGTGCGGTGAAAATGGCTTGAATTTAATTTTAAAATGCAAAAGTCAAGTATCATGGTGCAGTTGAGCTTTAAACAACAACATTCAACGCATCCCTATCATATCAAACAACTACTGTTGATTTTATGTCGAGATTTTCGGTTTGTGTGGTAATAAAACTTCTTAAATATCTTCTGATGTTAGACTGTGTAAGATTTTAAATTTGGTCAAAATCGCCTGCTCCCTCTTTTATCAGATTATTTCGATTATCAATTACCGATACTTATCCTAAGATTACGATGGAAAACTAAGAATACTTCCAAGCACATAAATTACATTCGTGTAGATTTTCATAAAAATCGGCCAAGCCGTTTTCGAGTCCATATAGAACGAACTCACTCACTCACAGACAAAGTTTAGTAGAGATAGAAATACTATTTAGTTCTACTTTCCGATATAATGCATTTACAGCTACTACTTTAGCAAAATATATAAATCTAAATCTTATAGTCAATTGGCTGTCTCTACTTGGCGTAGACCAGTAGTTAAATATATGTTGTTAAAACATGATAAATAGCAAAGCAAGAAAAATTAAATATTGTTGACTTATTTCTAAGAAAATAAAATCATCCAAATTGAGATAATAAAAATAGTAAATTATTTTGTGTAAACAACTATTTTTGTAAAATATTAATTTCACCATATTTCTATGTTTTAAAAGTAAATCGAAAGTTTACACGTATCTACTTTAAGACTTTTTTTATCAATTCTTGACAAATATATTTTCGATTTCTTGTTTTCATTATTCTTTGCATGGTATTTTCGTTATGTTACTTGTTTCGAATCCAACTGACACTATAAATGTGAAAGATTCCATACAGTTATCTCCCATCAAATAAATTCGTGACCTTATTCTGAACAATTATTTTCCGTTTTTTTTTTTTTTGTTTTGTAGATGTTCGTTAATTTATTACCTGTTTCTAAGCTAAGTGATATCGTAAATACAAGGGAATCCATTAGGCTGTGTGAATCATTATATAAAGAATGAAACATATTTTTGTATAAACCGGTAACTTCTTGACAACAAACACAACAGTTGTGAAGCAACTGCCTTAAATTGTTATATTGCTGGTAGTTCTACAATGAACGCACTAACACATGTATACACGCAACTCAATTACTACTGCAATGATTTTCTTGCATATTTGTTAAAATGTAATAGTTTCGTTTTCTCTCCAGTATTTAATATTTGTTTATCATGTAGAAGTCTTCCAAATTTAGATAAAAACATTTGTACACATGTAGACCAGTCAAAATGTGGCTGAACCTCAAACAAATTGCTAACAAAGGTTTTTAACTTGCATATTAGGCATGAATAATCTCTCTTTCATATAAAAGAAAAAGTAGCCTTGCCAAAAAGTGTCAACGGCCACCAACTTAAAATCCAACCTAAAAATATTAAAATTTTGAGACATAAAATTCCTGACATTTCCTAACAAGTACGTCTATTATTCCTGACATTTACTTACAAAAATAAACCTATTTTCCTGACAAAAAATACTTTATTAAATTAGAAAAAATAATTATTGCTCTAAAACTAACACAGGGCCCACAACAAGCCAGCTTGACATTTTCTTGGTGTTTAAATTGTAATAGTAGGTAGCTATATGCTTAATAATAAACTAATGCCAGAAAATGATTAGCCCCTGACATTGTTTTCATTTTTTAAATTTCTTATACAAATATGAATATAAAAGGTACAAAAACAGATAAAGTAGCTTTTTTCAAAGCAACAATTTTCACATTAATTCCTGACATTTCATCAAAATAAGCACAAAAATAAGTAAAATTTACAATAAATGAATCAAGATCTGGTAATAGTTCAGCGGACGCCTTTGCAATTATCACACAAGTTTGAACAGTGAATGCCATGTTTCCTGCAACTGCATCTTGTTGTAGTACAACCCGAAGAACAGTTAAACTTAATTACGTAGCACTATAGTACACCCTGATTATATCCAACAAATTCACAGGACCAGGTGGCAATCAGTTTTAATTGGTTTTAATTTACCATCTGACAGTTTCCACCCTCACTCGTCAGGTTCTCGCTGGTTTTTACCTTCCCATTCCCGAATTTGGAAAAACTCAACAGTTGTGGAATTTCATAGCAATAATTGCAATGATTTGGTCTCAACATACTTTGAACTTTTTGCAACCTTTTCCCCCAGACGGAATGATTGATGGTTTCCTCATCAGTATCATTGTACAGGCACACTAAAGCCTTCTCCCCAGCTTCAAAAACCATTTCTGCATTGCCATCCTTGCCAGAAACTACTGCCAGTTATAGGAGGTGTCTATTGTTTATCATCTTTCGAAGCAATGCTGCCTTCCTAATTCCATGAACACTGGATGTAGAATCACAACCCAGTAGTGTATGGATGAAAAGGATGTTGGAACAGGCCACATCTCCAAAAGATTTCCTTATCTCTTTGATATTTCAGACTTTCACACTTTTGCACTAACCTTTGGTTGTGGCGTAAAGATGTTGTAACCATCATCTCTATTGGCATGGTAACATAGGGTCAATAGATCAGTGTCATCTACTATCAAAATGGTTTCTTCTGTGTGTGCCAGTTCTGGAGCAGTTTTCATAATCAATACGTCTCCAGATGCCTTGACTACTTTGAAACCTGCTTCCTCCAAACTCTTTTCCAGCAAGATGATGAACAATTGTTTTGTTAATTTGCAAGGAAACCATTCTTTTTTAATTTAATCACCATAAAAGGGGCCAGTGGCACATTAATACAAACAAACTTCTCTGCTAGGCATCGGTGAGTCGCGTCTTTAATGTATGGACTACTTTCATACCCATCAAAGACAATGCATGCTTTTCCATATCTAATTGTGACATATCTGCGGTATTAGATACAGATCTCATCAAATGTGTTACCCTTTTGTCATGGGAGACGTGAAAGTATGCTCCATCATCTAAGAGATACTTTGGATCTGAAGACTGTCGACCTGATTGTACAGGAGAAATCAGTTCCCATATTGCGTCTGCCAAAGTCGGGTTTTTAGCCTCTAGTTTTTAGCGGTCGTCCGAAATAACCAAAAGGTGCAGGTGAGTAACAACAAATCTCACACTGGAAATAATAATAATAATAATGATGATGATGATGATGATGATGATGATGATGATGATGATGATGATGATGATGATGGTGGTGGTGGTGGTGGTTGTGGTGGTGATGATGATGATGATGATGATGATGATGATGATGATGATGATGATGACGATGATGATGATGATGATGATGATGATGATGATGATGATGATGATGATGATGATGATGATGATGATGATTTAAGGGTTCATTGGTAGATAGCGCACACAATCTCTGGAATAGAAGCTGTGGATAAGATTACATCTGCTTCATCTTTGCTGAGCGAATTTTTTTTTACTCTAGTGTAATTGCCCGATCGTTTTTTAAGTGTATCTGTGGACATTAGCTTCACCATAAAAACTATGATTGGCTCTCCTATGGAGTTCGCTCTGTCCATATTCACTTTTTTATCCCCAGTTAACCCACTTGAAATGCTGTGAGTGGACGGATCTTCCATGAAAGAGTCATATGTCTGGAAAAACGGGAATTTCCCTTATTATTTTAACAAGATCGACAATGATTAGGACGCTATTTTGCTGCAAATAATTAGCAATTCCAGTATTGGTCTACCAAGGTTTTGTTTCTTAGAAGAATCAGCATGAGAGAATGCCAGAGGAATGTTTTTATTGAAATCAAATTTTGCAAAACATGTTCTGCGATAACGTGCTTCTTGTGAAACAAGGTAAGCTACGTAACCTATTCTACTTTTAGTAGTGGGTGCCCAGACACCATATTTTTGGACTTTCTCGCATACTTTTAACACTGTCTTTAAAATCAATAGTTTTTACATGGGAAGCATCAGCACCTCTTTATTTTTATCAGATTTTGCTCTAGAATCACAAAAAAGACAATGTTTCTTAAAGTTAAACACAAAAGTTGGATTTTAAAGATGGTGTACATTGACCCTTTTTCGAAAAGGTTACTTCTGGCAAACTTTTTAAATCTGAAATATAGGTTATTCATGCATAATATTCAAGTTAAAAACCTTTGTTAGCAATTTGTTTGAGGTTACGCTAAACAATCAGTTAAGCTGACTTGACTAATCTTTTGAGTATTAGGGCTGCGTGAAGATTGAATTAGACGCACCGTAAAAGTAGACAAATATTCATGAATTTCCTAAACCGCTTGTTACATTAAATGTATATATATTCCATACGTGCAGATAACTATAAGAAATGAATAGGTTCATATCCATTTAAAACACATATTATGAGTTGTCTGAAAACTGTCATAGATAAATAAAAGTATTTTTTTTCTTTTTATTAAGATCGTTTTCGGTCAATATCATAAAAATGATTAGTGTAAATGACTTCAATGTTCCGAGCCGGAATATGTATTTTTAAATAAAGTATTTCCTTACAAAATAACATGCTCAAAGAAAGATTTTAAAAAACTTGGCTAATAAGGATAAAATACTCATATTGTGTTGTGTAATCGCCAAGCAACGCCGGATAGAAAGCATTTATTCAGTTATGGGTTTATCTATCTGTTTTTCTATCTATCTAGCTAGCTAGCTAGCTAGCTAGCTAGCTATCTAATCGTTTGTCTCTCTAGCGAAGTAAATAATAGTGTGAATCATGGGAAACGATTAGTTGAGCGAAATACAGGTGTAGAAAGGGTCAAAGGATTATGATGTGGCATGAATCAAACTCTGTGACCGATCAAGTGCACCAGAAGGTATGCAAATGGGGACCGGATCTGACGTGTAAGGGGTTTAGGTGTGAAGAAACTGAGTTAATTTTAGTGAGTTGAGTTCAGGACGTCGAAAAGACAAAATGTGTTCAAACAAATCTCATAATAATGCGACGGTTTCCAAAAAAATCACAAGCGAAAGATTGCCATTTACTCCAGTCGGCTGTGAAATGGCTGGGAAGTGAATAAAAATATATAAAAACAACCATTCGCCTTGAGTTCCATGTGCCTTTGTTGTAACAGAACCAGCTTCACCAAGACGTTCGCAAATCCTCCCCATAGAAGTTATGTCGTTATGTATATTCGTATTACATGTTCTGAATCACACACACACACACACACACACACACACACAAACACACACACACACACACACACAAACACACACACACACACATTCAAAGACTAGACGAGCACGTCGTTTAAATAACTAGACAATCATAGACCTGGTAAATAAGACCGAAAAAGAGTTAAATAAAGAAATTAAATACCCGGATAGAGAACGAGCACGCACCTAAATAGTTCAGTAGATAAAATAGATGTCTTATTACATAATATAACTATTGTAGCACATAAGGTGTCGATGCTAAACTCTGGGAAACAGACTGACTTCTGTTTATGATTATTATGTTGACATTATTATTGTGTTTTGTTAAATGAGAAATAAAGAACAAATATAAATTATTTTGGCCAACCTTAACTATAAGTTATTAGTGGAAAGTTGTAATTTAAAACGAACATATAACCGCAGTAATGAGAAGTATTTAAAATGTATTTTTCTACTTCTTAATAAAAACAGGATTTCACAGAGTAAAGTGTAACTTTACTAACATGCACTTCTAATTAAAAAGTTGAAATATGCCGATTTGATTTACGGCAAAATCCCTCATTCTCTGTAAAAGTCCCTAGATGTCGGGAGATTTCTACTCTGAAGGTATCGTTGCTTGGACCAATGTCTTTCAAATTCTCTTCTTTACCATTGTTTTCTAGTCTCCAGAAATATGCAGAAAATACGTGTAATGTAAGAAAACATCTAAATTTGCCTTCTATAAGTCTGATCCTTATCACAATAAAGTCCATTTACGCATCAACGGAAATAAACCTTGGTTGTCACGATTTAAAGTAAAAAATTAAAATAATATACTGATCTGAAATAAATATATTTTAGGACGCATTTCTTACTAAACTGATATGTGGCGATACTCTACACTGAGAAACGCCCAATATCTTATATTATTTTCCCATCCAAATCTAATAATAATATTTAGTAGCAAAATGTTCTATTCTGGGAAAGTGCCGCAAATCAAATGACACGATTATGCCGCTTTGTGTTGATCTTTTATGGAATTCTTACTTCTAAATGGAAACCAATTTCATCTTTTTTATGTTTTTCGTTCTGCTTTAATGCTGATATATTTTGCTTCCTGTCTTAATCTTTCTTCAAGACCGTAATTCCAGAACCACTGATATTGATTGAAATGAAGGAATTAAAGATGTTGGTACGTTTCTCATGTATAATACTGAAATCATCATTATATTGGGGTTCTTATTATTTTATGTTCTTCTGGGGTTTCTAAATCATTTTTTTTTGCTGCTTTTTACAGTTTAAAGGCACATCAGCACGAGAATTGTTACAAAGGGCAACTGTGCATTTTTTAAATATAAGATCAAATCTTTCATTTCATCATGCTGCTTTGAGATTATTCTACGTGCACCAATCGCGTTTGGTTGTTCTGTGGATTCTCTTGATATCAATGTACGATCCACCTTTTCTTTTTCAGATGATGTTTAGCGTCAGTTTCATGTCGATTTTATTTTGCTTCGGTTTCTTGTCTGTGTATGTAGCCATATTTTTGATAATCTTGAGTAGTTGGTCATCATCATCATCATCATCATCATCTATATATATATATATATATATATATATATATATATATAAATATTAGTACGATTGCGTGTGTGTTATTTATTTATTTTCTGTGTCACACTTACATCTGAGTTGTTTAATTGCTATAGACTTCTATTTCTTGTAATAAAAAATTTTACCAGGAATTCTTCCTATGTTTTGGTTTCGGTTTAGATTATAGCTGAATAGCCTGGGTTCCCTGCGTTGCCCGGGTGTTTGGGGGGGGTTGAACAAAAAAAAGTGACAGTAGGCTGGAAGGCTCGAACCCGTATCCTGAAGGAGGAAAATAAAGGGGAAAAACCCTGACGTTTTTGCTGTTGCGTCCATCGCCAAACCGGAAGTGACGTAAGTTTAAATTAAGGAGAGACAATCGAAAAGAGGGGATGACTCGAAAATATCGGCGAAAAAAGCTACCCCTCTCTGTAGAAAAATACCCAGTTGAGGGAAAAGGAATTAATGTTTTCAGCTAATTTTTGGATATTTGTCGTCCGAAGGATCGAGCTTCAAAATGATGCCAATCTTGTGAAAATCTGTCGCCTTTGTCAAAAGTTTGAGGCATTCATGCATACATACATACATTTTAATAGAAAGGTGAAATTTATATTATAGACTAGCCTAAGTACCCGGTATTTCCTGGGTGTTTGTAGGTGTATGTTGGGAAAAAAATATGTAGTAGGCAGGCAAGCTTGAACTTGTGACGCGAAGACGGAAAAGAAAGTGAAGGTGTGTATAAGAGTGTTGGTTGAAAAAAAAAACAAGGAAAATGTCGAGCGCAAAAAAATGTTGTAGGCATGCAGGCTCGAACCCATACCGCGAAAGAGGAAAAGAAAGTGGAAAAAAACGTGTCGCATTAACTGTTGCGCCCATCGCCAAACCGGATGTAACGTAGGTTTAAATTAAGGCTAGTCAATCGAAAAGAGGCGATGACTTTCGAAAATATCGGCGAAAGAAGTTACACCTCCCTGTAGAAAAGTGGCCAGTTGAGGGTGAAAGAGTTAATGTTTTAGCCAATTTTTCAATATTTGTCTTCCGAAGGGTCGTGCTTGAAAATGGACAAATCTTGTGAAAACCTGTCGCTTCTGTCGAAAGTTTTTGCGAGACCTATATACATACATACATTTAAACAGATTTTTGCCCTTTATATTATACACTAGCGTGGGTGCCCGGCGTTTTCCGAGCGTTTTGGATGTGTAAAAGAAAAAAAGTTTTGGTAGGAAGGTAAGATCGACCCCGAAGCTTTGACGCAAAGATGGAACACAAAGGGAAAAATAACTGACAAGTTGCCGCTCGGCCACAACATCACAGGAACTGAAAATCGTTTTAATTTTACGATTAAAAAATTAAGTTACAGGTGCGTGAATTTAATGTCAAACAACACGCCATAGAGAAATCAAATCCCACATTTCACTTTGGCTGCAAGCCAGTTTTCCCTCGATGTTTGGGTAAACCAGGTTCCCATAAAAAGCGGAAGTGTCCAAATCAATAGTAATTGTCTGATATAAGGAGTTTCCCCGCATTGCAAAGCAGGTTGCTTTTCTGGACGTCCCGGTACAAGTGCCGTGGAGACTACTTTGAAAACGGATTCAGTTTCCATTATATACGCAAAAGTAAAACAGACATGCGGTGAATGAGAATTACCGCGAAAATAGCGTGTAAAAGTCGTTCAAATAAAAGAAAGACCTGACCTCTCTTCGTAAATCGTAAATATTATAAGCTAGGGAACATATAAAATGTTTTAAGGATAAGTGACCCCATCGAGTGCCCCCAAGCCTTTACCGGACATACACAACAAATGCACAAGCACACAAGCACACACATATTTTGCCTTTTATATATATAGATGGTACTCCAGTAATCTATTTTTTTATAAATAATTTTATCAACATATAGCGTGTGTGTTTATTATTTATTTTCTGTGTTACGCTTACATTTGTGTCGTTTAATTTTTATGGACTTCCATTTCATGTAATAAAAACTTTACCAAAATTCTTCATAAGTTTTGGTTTCGGTTTCGATTATGGCTGATGGCCGTCAAGTAATTTATTTTTTTTATAAAACTTTTTACCAAAAATTCTTCATAAATTTTGTTTCGGTTTGGATTATAGCTGATGGCACTCCAATAATTTATTTTTGTTATAAATAATTTTATCTAACTATTATTACGATAGTTTTTATTTATTTTCTGTGTTACGCTTACATCCGTGTCGTTAAATTGTTACGGACTTATATTTCTTGAAATAAATAATTTTATCAATAATTCTTCATAAGTAGTTGTTTTGGTTTCGATTACGGCTAAAGGAACATAGTTATATGATACACACACACACACACACACACACACACACACATATATATATATATATATATATATATATATATATATATATATATATATATATATATATATATATAGTAATCCACATACAGTACTGTTTCCCTATTTCACGGCTCATCAGAGTGCGGCTAGATAGGCAACTACCTCAAGCCAGGATTGAAACCCGACCGTCTGTGCGACAGTAGTTTTTTTTTTAATTGGTTATAAAGGTGGGTGCAGGAGTGTTGATGACAAACTATTATTAATTTATTTTTGAATTTCGATTTTCCTATATTTTAGTTTATTTATTTAGTTTCTTCTTAGTTGTTTAATACTCTTAATATATATGTCCCAATGTAGCTATAATCTCCTTTCTAACCAATAAAAAAACTATAAATACACCAAGTCTCAAAGGAAAAGAAAAGGAAAACGATAACAACAGCAATTTCTGATGATAATCGGATATACTGATAGAAAGCGCTTGAGAAGAATATGGCCGAACAACTTCTGGGTGCCATTTTATATAACATGCAATCTGAAATTAAGAAGATCTCTCGTCGAATGGAAAACATATCCAGAGAAATTGGAAAAAAGCATAACTCTGCCGTGTTCAATCAGACGTGCTTGAATAATGACTTGCTGCCAATAATATATATATATAAATATATATATATATATATATATATATATATATATATATATATATATATCCCTACCGATTAGTGTGGATGGTTTGATCTCAGCAGATTTTGTACGCATCTAGTATGCTCCCTATTTAAGGGAGTGGATTTCTAACTATAATCTGACCCCCCTCATTTCAGTGAAAAGCCAGTAAATATTTTAACATTTACGTGTTAAGGCATAGAGCCATTTACTTGTTCTGCAAAGGAGGGCGTTTCTTTTTAAAATAAGAATGTTTCAACATCACTACGCCGAAAGTATCCGATATGTTATCTTATTTATCTGATCTACATAAAGAGGCTATTATTATTTTCAAATAGTTTAAATAAATATATGTCTGTTTTTGTTAGCTTTCTCCGGGAAATTTACCTCTTTAAGAAAAGTGCGTATGTAAATAAGTGTTGCAAAATCTCTAACAGGAGTTCTTCTGAACTTGCATTACTTAAATTCGATGACAATGAGAAATTGACACGACCGGGACAAATGCTGATGAAGTAAAGAATGGTTGGCTATATTTCGAAGTTTTAAATAATATTTAAAAATAAATAATATTTTAAAAAATTATATTTAATAAAAAATAATATTTAAAAATAAATATTATTTAAAAAATAAATATTATTTAAAAAATGAATATTATTTAAAAATATTTCGAAGTTAGTGTTCAATAATAAGAGTAAACAATACCTGGAGACTGGGTTTTGATCATTTATCGGATCGTAACAAAAACTAAAAAATGGTATTTGACACCTACTTGTAAACACTCGACATTATTAAATTAGAATCAAGAGTAAGTGGAGCTTTGCAGTGATGCTATATCCTGAATTTCAGTTTAGAAGCAAAAATAAACGGTCTTTGGGTACCTTCGACTACGGTCGGATTATTTATTTTCACACCGAAGTTTTAGGATATAGTCTAATTTAATATCGCATGCGTTGCTTGAGTAAATGTTCCCGAATATTAGAAAACAGCTTTTACAGCTATTCCATTTCAAAATTTACGACACGTGCTGTTATTAAATCGTAACTCATCCAAGTACTGACTAGGGTCGACTTTACTCAAATTCAATGATCGGATAATCAGACGTAATTCGATCCTAAAAGTAAAGTATATATTATCTTTTATGTGTTATAAAAGTCTATAAAAAACAGTAGGGAAACAAACGTTGATATAATATTAGGCCCAAAAGAAATGATAATGATGTAATAGTACGAATACAGATAATAAAAAATACTTCTTTTTTATAATCATTTCACGTGTATTTTTATCGTAAAACTAGTTATAAAGCAAAGATATGGATAGACAAAGACTGACAAATAGGGAGGAAGATAGGTAGAGCGACTTAAGAGAATTACAGAGTTTATTAAAATATTAAATTTTATCGATAAGATGAGAGTTTATTGTTTAGTTATGTAAATATTTTGAAAAAATGAATATCCTATGTAAAAGGGGCACAAAATGAGAGCAATACGTTCACGAAGGGTTTGGTCGTGGCTACCGAGAGTAAAGAAGGCCGATGCACATAACAGCGTGACGGCATTATCAGATTCAGTTGTAGGTACAAGATCTAGGCTATCAGCAGCAGTTTCCTCTAGTTTTCAGTTTGCTAACAAGTGTATTCTTGCGTTGTTCCAAATTACCGGGGAAATTATCCAAAAGGCCCCAAAATACATACATTTTCTTTTCCTAAATTTTATCAATTTGGATACGTACCATTAGAAGGGAAAATTTTTATTCCAACCAAATATAGTAAATTAAATAATGTTATTTGTTAATAATTAAACGTGTATTTAATTAGAACTGTATTCAAGTACTTTCATAACGGTTGATAATATTGCTAATATAAATTAAAGTACTTTCATAACGTTTGATAACATTGTTAATATAAATTAAAGAAACAATACTATTTATTGCTAATGCAGCAAATATTATGTTGATATTTTTAACTGTTTATTTTCTTATAAGGCTAAAAATCTATCAGGAAGGTTGAAAATTTAATTTAATTTTGTTTAGGTTTTAAAATTATAAACAAATAATTTTTACATGAGAATAATTGTCAAAACGTCTTTTTAGTAATAAAGAAAACCCTTCCATTGAGTATTTACAAATTATTTTGAAGTTCTATATTTTTTTCTGAAGTCAGTTTGAAAATTATTCACCACGCGGCTATTAATGAAATTAGCCGTGACTGAGCGTTATATATTAAAATTGTTTCTTTTTAAAATAATAAACAAATACTTTTTACATGAGAATAATTGTCCAAAATATTGTTTTTTAAATTTATTTACTTGCCTACCCACGAGGGCACAGTTAAACACAAGGTCGGTTTTTAATGTGGGAAAATCTAGCTCCCCAAAAAGGGGAACTCGGGATAGGGGCAAAAATAAAATAAAAATTGTGTCAGTCATGAAGGATTTCTCCTCCACTGACCAGGGACAGAACAAATGAAGTGTAGCATCAGAACAGATACTACACTGTGATTATTATTATTATTATTATTATTGTAAATGTTTGTTTACTATCTTTTCTTATATTTTAACAATAGTTTACATTATGGTATGAATGTTTTCTTTAATTATGTTTTTAGTTATGTGAACATCATTTTCGGCCTGAGGATGTAATAAAGGAGAAGTCAAGGTTCGATGATAAAACATTGTGAAATAAACACGCAAGATGAGAACATTAGTCCGAATAATCTCTAAAGTTCCCAAAAATAACATTCAACCCATGTGATTTTTCTCTAAATTAAATTAAAAATTATTTCTGCACTAGTAACATTTATTGTTTGTTTGTATTGAAATTATTTTTTTGATTTCAATTTTTTGTATTTTATCGTTTGTTTTTATTCTAAAAATTATTTATCGTTTGTTTTCACTTTTAAAATTATTCATCGTTGGTGTTTAATATGTTATTTAATTCTTTGTTTCCTAAATTCATAATTCACTTTTATCAGTATTAAATTGTATATCGCCCCCTTCTTTTTCTTATTTTTTCTGCACTTATTTTACCTTTTCCGCGAGTATTTATATGTATATATATATATATATATATATATATATATATATATATATATATGCGTGATCAAAGAAAGAGCCCACACACAAAAAAAATCGTAAATATGTTTGAAAAAATAAAACTTAAATATGTTTGCAAAAACCAAAAAAAACATGTTTAAAATTAAAATATAACAAAAACATTTATTTTTATTCCAAGGTGCCATTATATACATTTTGTGCTTCCGTAACTGGGTGGACAGACAGTAACGCCACGTATAGTTAAACTGAGGAAACAGGCTCTCTCTCTTTCTTCCAGATTACAGATAATATTTATATTTTATATTGAATAAAGTTCAGTTTCAGTATTAATCGAACTGTGTTCCTTTTTCTTTTTAAAAATATGTTGTTGCTCTTTTTCGAATGGCCCTGATATAGTACTGACAGTCTGATAAATCTTACCTACATTGCCTGCTAGCATTTTTTAGTTGACAGGCCTTCTTCTTACTCTCGGTGGCCGTGGTTTGGTTCGAAATACGCAAATGGTACAGATGGCAATAAAAGCATGTGAAGTAGGCAGGAGAGTACATCAACTAAAACGTTTTGAAAATAACTACAAGCAAAACAATGAAAACAGACCGAATATTTAAATAATTTTAAAAAAAAAGGTAACCCGCAGTTAATAAGCGAAAATACATTTGATATTAATTTTTCATTGGAAAATGTTTTCGAATATATTATTGCCGCTATGTTTCGATTTCAACCACACATTATTAATATATTCTCTGACATTAATATGCTATACTATTACCTTTCATGTCCAATGAGGATTTTTTTATTGTGATTTTCTAACTTTATCAGGGAAGAATTATTTTTGCCACAAGTGCTCTACTACTTGGCTTGGTCGCATATGATTAGCATTTTGAAAAGTCTTTGTCATTTTAAGCACGCAATGAACTGGTTCAACTGTTGCGGAATTTAAAAAAATCCGAATTTCAGACGATAAATTAGATGAGTTGTTCGTTTTGCCTTTTCATAGCCTCGAGATCATTGGATGGCAATCCAAATAGATTATGGATAGAAAAAAAGAATGAAGTAATAAAATCTCTCTCTCTCTCTCTCTCTCTCTCTCTATCTATCTATCTATCTATCTCTCCCTCTCTCTCTCTCTCTCTCTATCTGTCTATCTATCTTTTTATGCATATATGTATATACATTAAAGTTCATAGTAAGACTAGAAGAATTGTGTTTTAAAAACCATTGAAATTTTTATTTTAGTAAATATTTTGTAAAATGCTAAATGGCATAAAAACTTCAGAAAAATATGATAAAAATCTTAAAGTAATGAATGTTGTGGTTGAGATCACTTTGATGAGTTGTCATTTTAGAGAAAGAGAGAGAGAGAGAGATGTTTATTATAATTACTTTTATTTTCTAAGGCATACAAAATTAAAACATTTTGTTATTTCATCCCAAACAAGACACAATGTAATTTGGATGGAAAAGCAATAAGTTTACAATAAAAATGTTTTTAAAAAAATCATCAATAGTAACCACATAGTTCCACGACAAAATAAATATTTACGCTACCCTATAACTAAATGATCAAAACTAAACTTTGTGAGAAAGTCTTTAATCTCATTGAAAAATACTTCGCTGTGATTAATCATGTAGAGAAAATATAAAATAATATTAAACTGTTTTATAGTTGCTGTGAAAACTTTTTAATGTTAAATAAAGTACACAAAAGGTCATTAATGAAAGTAGTAGCGACAAAAACGAAATGCATAAAATATGATCATTATATCAAAATAAAAATAACACTGCGAAGAGCAATAATATTATCACTAAAAAATTAATAACCTAAAATGTAACAGCAATTACTCATATAGAAATAAGAAAGTTAATAAGGAGGAGAAAACTTGTCGAACTCGTACATTTTCCTCTACAAACTAACTGCTTAATCAGTCATTATTCACCAAACCACAATATTTGCCAAAGAAACTCCAATAATACAAAATCTAATGTAAGTATAACCCCCTTAGATTCTAAAAAGAATTATTACAATCATAAAAGCACAATAAATATTTAAAAAAAACGAATTAAAAAATCACTTAGCGAACTATTCAAGGGACGCTAATAACCGTGGAAAATAATACACGATATTTTAATTACTCGTGTAGATTATGTTTGCATGAGACCCTCGAAAATAAAAACTTCAAGATCATAAACACATACTAAACTATAGAAGTGAAACAGTAACCAACTGTAAATATAGAATAAACTTTAAGTGTATATAATAATAAATATGCGGTGTAGTTCCAAAATTATCATATAGTTGTTGCGGGAAATCACAATGAGAAAAGCTCACTGCAGAACAGAGTATACATAAGAGTTAAAAGAAAAAGTCATACATAAGCTTAGTCCAATTTCATTATAAATTTATGTCGACTTAGTGCCGGTGTCATTAGACGAGAGGATAATCATATTCGGCTAATTTTGTGTTGAATTTTTAACCCAATATATATATATATATATATATATATATATATATATATATATATATATATATATATATATACATGCATAAATATACATATATATAATGAAAAACGCAGCTAATTTAACATCTACAATAGTAACGAATGATACAATAAATATAAAATATATTTTTCCAACCATATTTATGCTAAAATAATTTTAGCTGTCAGTTCGACGTGTTTACAAAATAGATGCGTTACACTTTGCCTAAGCAGAAGAAACGGTAAGAGATCATGGCTTTATATTATGGTTCGGCGGGAGGCACCTCCTAAATATATGAAAGAGACTTTGAGTGACTGACTATTCGTTAAATTATAAAAAAGATTCAGACGAATCAAACGAAGTAACCAGCTTAAATGAAAATGCTTAATAAACAATATAATACTTTAAGGATTCTCCAAGAGAGGAAAATAAAAAAAAAACTAAGAAAATTTCCAGAATCAACTTAACTTAAAAAACAAAAACAGTAAAATCCGAGTTTACTCAACACATATTACAATCAATCAAAATCATGATTAAAAATTAGACAATCACTCATCTAATAGTTGAAAACGGAACCTTGAGTTTTGCTGCAATTTAAAACTGATTAAGACACGGTTCAGATTAGCCTATAATATAGCTATTATGAAACTCAATTTTGATCTCGGTCATACTAAATGGTGATGTATGTATATTTATATCTGACATGCAAATTAGTGCAAATTACGACTATTTTGAACATTTCAAATGTTTTTTTAATGATTTTGAGAGCTAGTCGTCGGCAAAGGAAACAGGAATTTTTTACATGTATGAATGAACTTTGATAATTAATAATTTATTTCTTGTATATGTATAGTATTGTTGTGGTTATATCATTTTAACTATTCTACGTTGAATTGTTAACTATTCTGCACTTTCAACTAACGATTTCTGGGATTTAATTCGACACACTGCTGTCAATGTTTGCTACTCCATATTCGAGACATGGTTGTGAAAACTTGCATTTCAAAATCCAACACACTGCTAGCAAAGCTCGCTGGTCCAAAATTTGAGACACGTCTTTTAAAACGGAACAAATTTGTACCAATTTCAAAGCATTTAACCCACAATTGTTGCACACTGCTTTTAAATAAAAAGTTGTATCTGTTAAATGCAAGTTTTACTTGTTTGGAAATATTATCCAAAGCATCCGATTAAGTTGCGCCAATATCGAATTTTTTTTCGATTTTCTAAACACGACAAACATGTAGAACGATTTATAAAGTATGTGGTGATTTGAGAAAATCGATGCATTTTATCTATATGTTTGTGCCTAAGTTTTCGAGTGAAAATATGTCAAGATGCGAGTATCTTAACATTTATAATGTTATCCTCATCTTCCAAATCTCGCGTGAACAAATATAGTCTCTCTAGTCTATTATTGTAATTCTTGTTATTTTTGACAAACAAAGTCGCTGTTTTTGATTACAAAAGCCCCCGCGGCCACGTGGAAGTCCGCATCAAACTTACTTTGTTAATATGTTTTTCTGGAACGTTTACTTAATGTTTCTGTCGTATTGAGTTTTAGATATCCATCTTCCTTTTCTTTTTCTATTTTACTTTTTACTAGCGGGGCTACCCGGCGTTGCTCGGGACCGTATAAACAATGAGAAAATTGAAGTTGATTTTGAATATAATTGTTATTCTTTGGAGAGAGGAATTTTTAATGTGTATGTATCATTTGCTATTTCGAGGAAAAGAATATTTTACCTATTACACATGTATGAAATAATTGTACCTTTCCTAGGACAGGTAATTTACAGAATGTATATGAAATAATTTTACCTTTTTGGGACGGGTAATTTACAACACATATTTAAAATATGTTTACCTGCCATCGGCCGGGTGATTTATATACATAAATGAAACAATTTAACATACTCTCAACAGGTATTGTACAACCTAGATGAAATAATTTCTCTTCCCACCTAGGATATCATAATTTATCATTTTTAGAAAATGGATCATTAGGATTTTCAAATTAGTACATTGTGTTGGTTAATGAGATCGCAACCTTTGCTTCACTATTAATTTCAACATTACCCGTTTCTTTCCTTCCTCACTAACGGCAATATTATTGTAAGAAAAATTATGTCATTTTTGGAAGATGTCTCAGCAGGATTTTAAAACTAATGCACAAATACATTGACACAGTTAAGGGATTAGACTACCCTTGCTTCATTATCAAATTCCAAATTACTCTGTTTCATTTTTCCAAACTACAAAACAACCAATTTTTTTGGAAAGAAGACGTCATTTTCGGAAGATTACTCAGTAGGATTTACAAACAAATAAACAAATATGTTGAGACGCTTTGTGATTAGGCAACCGTTGCTTCACTAGAAAATTCCACACTACTCTGTTCTTTCCATCCCTACTACTGACACCATCATTTTAAATGAAATGATATCATTTTTTGACTATAACTCATCAGGTTTTCCAAATTATTACATAAATACATTTACGCGAATTACTTTTACTTTACCACAATTTTCAATATTAATATAGTTCTCCTCCCTTACAACCACAACCGCCAACAACACATTAGTAAGAGAAACGATGTCATTTCCGGAATATGATTCTATAGTAATTCCATATTTTTGGAATATGACATTGTGGGAGATTGCATAGTGACTACAAAATGGACATTACTCTCTGCAGCCCCACCCGAAAAGTGAAGGTTTGTTAATTCATAGAAAACTCCAGAGCACGTTAAAAAGCAACATACTCATGTGTCTACAAATGTGACGTCATTCCCCCAAGTTAATATTTAAAATTCAGAAAAATATTGGTGACCACTTATAGAAACTGATAAATTGTCTGGGCTTATTATTTCATTACAAATACACCAATCAATAAACTCACATTTCATCATTTTTCATAATTCTTGGATATGTTACTAATTTCGACAATCATTTTTCAAATTTGAACCCACATCGTAGCCCCCCTCCTCTTACGAAAAATAATAACATTGATGTATTATCTGGGTTGATTATTTCATTACAAATGCACCAATCAATTAACTAACATTTTATCATTTTTCATAATTCTTAGATATGTTACTAATATCGAAAATCATTTTTCATAATTTTAACCCACATTTTCGCCCCCCTTACGAAAATGATAATTTGATATATTATCTGGGTTGTTTATTACAAACACAATAATCGATTTATTCACATTTCATTATTTTTCATAATTCCTGGATAATTTCGATAATCATTTTTCATAATTTAAACCACATTATCGCCCCCCCCATCAAAAAAAAATAATAACTTTGATATATTATCTGGGTCGATTATTTCATTACAAACAGCCCAATAAATGAACTCACATTACATTATTTTTCATAAATCTGGATATGTTCCTAATTTCGACAATCATTTTATATAATTGTAACTCACATTATCGCCCCCTTCCGGAAATAATAACTTTGCTATATTGTTTGGCTTTATTATTTCATTGCAAACGCACTAATCAATTCACTCACATTTCATCATTTTTCATAATTCTTGGATATTTTACTAATTTCAACAATCATTTTTATAATTTAAACGCATATTATCGCCACCCCACCTTACAAAACTAATAACTTTGATATATTGTCTGGGCCGATTATTTCATTACAAACACGCCAATCAATTAATTCACATCTAATCATTTTTCACAATTCTTGGATATGTTGGTAATGTCGACAATCATTTATCATAATTTTGACCCACATTATCGCCCTTCCCTTGCAATAATAATTACTTTAATATATTGTCTGGGCTTATTACTTAATTACAAACACACCAATCGATTAATTCACATTTTATCATTTTTCATAGTTCCTGGATATGTTACTAATTTCGAGAATCATTTTTTGTAATTGTAACTAACATTATCGCCCCGCCTTAAAGAAATAATAACTTTGATATATTGTCTGGGATGAGTATTTAAATACAAACGCACAAATTAAGTGATATACATATTATCATTTTTCATAATTCCTTGACATGTTACTAATTTCCACAACAATTTTTCATAATTTTAACCATACATTATTACACCCCTTACAAAAATAATAACTTTGATATGTTGTCTGGGTTGTTTATTTCATTACAAACACTGATCGAATAATTCACATTTTATCATATTTCATAATTCTTGGATATGTTACTAATATCGACAACCATTTTTATAATTTTAACCCACATTATAGCTCCCCTATACGAAAATAATAACTTTGGTATATTTTCTGCGCCGATTATTTCATTAAAAAAACACCAATCAATTAACTCACATCCCATCATTTTTCATAATTCCTGGATATATTACTAATTCTGACAATCATTTTTCATAATCTTAACCATAAAATCGATGAATTCATAGTTCATAATTTTTCGTAATTCTTGGATATGTTACTAATTTGAAATCATTTTTTATAATTGTAACCAACATTATCGCCCCCCTTACGAAAATAATAACTTTGATATATTGTCTGGGCCGATTATTCAATTACAAGCACACTAATCAATTAATTAACATTTTATAATTTTTCATAATTCCTGGATATGTTACTAATTTCGAGAATCATTTTTCATAATTTAAACTACATTATCGCCTCCTCCCGTACGAAAATAATAACTTTGATATATTATCTGGGTTTATTATTTCATTACAAACGCACTGATCAATTAACTCACATTTCATCATTTTTCATAATTCTTGGATATGTTCCTAATTTCGACAATCATTTTTCAAAATTTTAACCCACATTATCGCACCCCCCCCCCACCTTACGAAAATAATAACGTTGGTATACTGTGTGGGTTTATTTATTCATTACAAACACAATTAGCTAACATTTTATTAATTTCATAATTCTTGGATATGTTACTAATTCGACAATCATTTTTTATAATTTTGACCCACATTTTGGCCACCCCTTACGAAAATGATAACTTTTATATATTGCCCTGGCCGATTATTTCATTACAAACACACCAATTAATTAACTCACCTTACATAATTTTTCATAATTCTTGAATATGTTAGTAATTTAGACAATAAGTTTACATAATTTTAACATTTTTACCCCCCTTACGAAAATTATAACTTTGATATATTGTTTGGGTTGATTATTTCATTAAAGAAAACGCCAATCAATTAACTCACATTTTATTATTTTTCATAAGTCTTGGATATGTTACTAATTTAGGCAATAATTTTTCATAATTTTAACCCATATTATCGCTCCCCTCTTACGAAAATAATAACTATGTAATAATGTCTGTTAAAAATATATATAAAATAAAGTAATTTTTAATGTTTTAAATCGTAAACTTTTCCCGGCACTTATCCCCCCAGCCCATTGTTAAAAGTATACATTAAATAAATTAATGTCGAAAACGTAAAATGTTGCAGCCATTCTCGGAACTGACTCTATTAAAACTCTATTTAAACTGTTAAAATATGAATATAATAGTGTTTAACTTATAAACGGTTTTGGCCATTTCCTGGACTGATTTCATATCCCCCAACCCACCATTAAAAACATACATGAAATAATGTAATGTCTAAATCGAAGACTGTTTCAGCTTTTATATATTAGATAACGTAATTTGGAGATCGTAAAATGCTTCAGCTGTTTTCAGGCCTGACTCCGTATCTCCACTTCTTTTTAAAATATATACGAAATAAAGTATTTTTGAGATCATAAACTGTTTCAGCCATTTCCGAGACTTACTCCATATTCCATTCCCCACATCCGAAAGTGTATGCTGTGTCGGTTATTTGTATTATTTTTTAAGACGGAGGTAATGCCTGGTAGAAAACTATATTACGCTTATATCTATTTATTTTTATTTCGGACTATTATTCTCATCTTTATTAGTTGTTTTTCATCTGTTGTTGGTTTTGTTTATTCACAACCTTGATCGCCCTTCGGGGCCCGTGATGCAGTTAATAGAAACGTTGAATCTCTACAGTTCCAGATGAACATTGTCTGAAGATAGCGGTTTCAATCCCACCCAAAGCGTGTCAGAGGTTTACTTGGCCAAAAACGTGGTGAGACGACAACAACTACGGATGGCAGTGATGGCTGAGAATGCAGTTAGGAGATTCGAAGTTCCTATCCGTCGCGGTTACCACCTGACGAAGGCCAGAGAAATAGTTGGCGTTGTGAATAAACAAAACCAATAAAAGATGAAAAACAACAACTAATAAAGATGAGAATAATAATCTGAAATAAAAATAAATAAATATATATAATGCTCATCTCAAAAATGAATTCGAATTAAGGAATAATATATATATATATATATATATATATATATATATATATATATATATATATATATATATTACGCTTACTTGGCCTTTGGCTAATATCAAAGTGTAGTATCTCTTCTGACGAAGCATTTCAGCGAAATCATCTACTGGCCCCCTCTCCATGAACAGAAAAAGTGGTAGTAATGCTTGGGAGAATGAACAGGCAATAATTCACCACACTCCAATCTTACCTAAAAAAAGAAGGTTTAGTAATCCCTGGCGACCTCCAGAGTACATTTTAAAGCAACATAATCGTGCTTGCACCCCGATCATCACCACATGACGTCACTTCCGGAAAATGACTCAGCAGTTTTTTCGAAATACATGATTTCATTATAAATTGTTTGTATTTTTTAAATGTGTGTACTACACTGTAGAAGCATCTTATTTATAATTCATGCTACTCAAAAAATAAATATTTCAAAGTGCAGTTAGGGATTAGGCAACACTAGCTTTACAGTAAACTAATCAAGAAATTGGATTGAGAAACATATATTTAATATTAACAGTTAACATTAATTATCTGTTTCTCAATCCCATTTCTTGATTAGTTAACAGTTAACTAATACTAAACAAAAATAGAGATGATACATGTCAGTTTCTTATTTAATAAATTGTTAGGTGAAAGTACAGAATAGTTTAAATAATAAATTGTTAGGTGAAAGTACAGAATAGTTTAAATAATACTTTCCCCTCCATTTAGAAAGGCTTTCTAAATAATAACATTATTATTTCAGCACTGTCCGTAATCCGTATGTCGTCCCTCTCTGCTCCGCCTTAAAATAATGTATGAAATTAAGTAAATAGGAGATTGTAAAAAAGATATATAGGTTAGTTTGCATATTTAAAAATGTCAAACTGCGAGTAAAGTGTACGTATGATTTCGTTTTTATTTTGTTTTTGTTTTTTTAATACAAAGACATAAAAAAATCAGTTGGTATCATTAGTTAAAATTGCAATTAAAAAGAACCGAGCGTTCCAGCCTGAGAAAAAAAAATGGACGCGCATGCGCGCAAAAAGCAAAATGTCAGCTAATGCTTAATGAACATTTTACATGTAAAATTGCCGATATCTGTATACGATATACATGTATGTAAGCAAAGATATTATTCGCTATAAACCACCCTTGATGCATGAATATTATTTCTTGAGAATTTTAGTTCTATGTGACCAATAATTTAAGAGTTTACTTGTTAGATATTTACACACACATAGTCTACTGTTTTGTTTATATAGAAGAAGAAGAAGAAGAAGAAGAAGAAGAAGAAGAAGAAAAAGAAGAAGAAGAAGAAGAAGAAGAAGAAGACTAAGACAAACCTTGTATTTGTATTCATTGTTTTCATAAAATTCGCAAGGGATTGGATGAAAGTGGACACTGCTTTCTCTTTTTCAAATATTTAACTTGAATTGAATTTTCATAAAGACACCAATAAACGTATCCGCCGGCGTCATCATTCGCCTTGTCTATTCTAAGAATTTCCGTTGTTGATATTATAATAATGAAAATAAATAAAAGTTAAAGCAAAAACAAGTTACTGTTTGACTAATTTAATTGAGAAAGCCTCCAGTGCTTCATAATCAAACAATTGATTAGAGGTTGATTTCTAAGTCTCTCACGCAAAAGACACAAGATTATTGTAGCTTAAGCTGTTAAATGGTGATTGTTGTAACTTATGTATCGATATGTTTAGTCAAATGCCACAACGAGTTATTATAATAAAAAGTATACTTTCTCACAATCGATCGTTCACAGTGGCGAGCAGTTAGCCTGATGACTTCATCTCAGAATGAAATATAAACGTTTCTTTCTATGCATGCCACAAATATATTTGCATACTATGATTAAGCTATATTACTATTAATTTCTTTAATGTACTGAGCGTTGTTGAAGTAAATACTGAAAAGTGTATTATATTTTTTATGCTATTATATGCGTGTATATATATATATATATATACGAAATATAATACTACATTATAAATTCATATATATATATATATATATATATATATATATATATATATATATGTATACTAGCAAAAGTACCCGTCGTTGGCTGGGTTCAAAAACAGCCTACAGAAAATAAACTCTAATTTATGAAAGTATGATAGATTATGAAAAGGAAGGGTTGTAAAGAAATAGCTTCGAATTTGGGAGTAACAAAACCAAAGCAAAATATGATGAAAGTAAAAATAAAATAGATAAACCCCATAATTTATTATACCATACGTGCTCACACTGAAACACTTATCACAGTATTCTTCGGATCTATATTAAAAAAAAAACCTTGTGACATATTTCCATTCTATGGAGGTCAGGTGCGAACGAACACTCCATAATTTTATTATACCATATTTCTTCAAACTGGATTATAATTATCAAAGTATACTTACGCAAATAGATATGAAAAGTCTTTATTAAAGTTTGTGCCTATTTCCATTCTATGGAGGTCAGGCGCGAATGCAAACCCCACAATTTTATTATCCCATCCCTATTTAAATTAAAACATACTTATCAAAGTATTCTTATGTACATCTATATCAAAAACACTTGTAAACGTTTCTTCTTAATTTTTATTTTTTTATTTCCATACTTTGTTGACCAGGCGCGAACGCAGACCCCACAATTTTAATTAATCATCATTATGCCAGATCAAACATACCCATTCCTGTGTCTCAATACATCTTCTAACATTATATGTGATCAGTTTACTTATTAAATATGAAATCATTTTTTTATATAAAATGACAAAATTTTCGGTATTGAAGCATCTATTTATCAAAGATAAAAGACTGTCCGTGTTAAAATGTTGTATTTTTTCTCTTCATCTTTCGGTGGCATTAACTCCAAAACGACCGAAGCCCTCGTGGATATAGCGAAAAGACGCCTGGTTTTACTGGCGGCGGCGGTGGCGGTGGCGGTGGCGGTAGTAGTAGTAGTAGTAGTAGTAGTAGTAGTAGTAGTAGTAGTAAACTTTGAGGTATGCAAGCTCGGTTCAGCGGGAATTTTAAGTTAGTTTGTTTCACATTACAGAAAACATTTCGTATTGCTAAAATTTAACATTTTTGAAAAACAAGAAATATTAACGAGATATTTATTAAATGATAAAATCATTTTTTAATATGAAGTGTCCAAATTTTTGGTATAGAAATATACCTTTATCAAGGATAGAAGACTGTCCGTGTTAAAATGTAGTTTTTACTTCATATTTCGGTAGTATGCACCCCAAGATGACCGAAACCCACGTGGAAAGAGAAAAAACACTGGGGCCAAAACCTGTTTAGTGTTGAGTGATTCTGTAAAAACAAAACAAAAATAGTCCTGAAGAATGCATTTGCGATTTCAAGTGTTGAGTGACTTTTTTAGAACAAAGATCGCGGCAGTATATCCAGACGACGAAGAACCAATGTAGTCCCGATCAGCAGTTAATCAGTGACTATTCTGCGTTGGATTGTTAACTATTCTGCACTTTCAAGTAACGATTTCTTAGGTTTAATTCGACAGAGAAATTTCAAGCAAGACGGAGATTGATAGCGAACTGAACGGAATCCAAAATTCGATATTTTTTCATGAGGTCGGGGGCTTCTAATTGGCTGATTGTCTTAACGCGTAGTTATAAATAAGATCGTCCAAATTCTGGGAGGCATACCCTCCACATCTATCAAAAACATTTTAACACTATTTGTATTAATTTAGATATTTAGTCGATCGCAGTGTCTCATTTTAAATAATGTTTGCTTGTTCCCAACTTTTGACTTTTTATGAGACGTTAAAACGAATACAGTAAATGTTTAGGTGTTTAAATCACACTAGGGGACACGCGTCCAATCAATTGTTCACATATGTTGTATTACGTCTCATTTTTTTTCTGCTAGTCTGATAAATTTCATGGGAGGAAAACTACGATTTTAACTTTCAACACACTCTGGCTTCAATTTATTACCCTTTCTATCCATTGGGTAATAATAGATCAAGCATTACACTGTAACAATCTGCCAATTACTCTCTAGAAAGAAATGAAGTCACTTGACTTATACAATACTAGCACGAAGATCCGACATTGTCCAGGATTGAATGAGAATCAAGAAATGTTCAACTCTCTCACACTTATATCGCCATCGCCTATTTTTTTAATAAACTCGATTGATTGCCTGCTCTATTTAGGGTCCCCCTCAGTGTACTGAAGCAAGTGTACCTCCTCGCAAGTACTTTATTCAGACTAAATTGTAGTTTATAAGGTACTTTAGGGGATCTACTACTGATTTGATAAACTTCATTGTAAATAATGATTTTTCATTTAAAGTTTAAAATGCAAAAGTCAAGTATCATAGTTTAATTGTGCTCGAAACAGAAATATTAATTTCGAAGGCGCCCACAACAAAAAAGCTTATAGTTTTGTGAAATTATTTTTACATAATCACTTTAATTTAACTTAAATTTACAAAAGTAAAGTATCATAGTAAAACTGGGCTCAAAAAGAAATTCATTTCGAATGCGCCTCTGTCTTATAAAAATACACAGTTGTTTTTATAGGCTAAGCTGTTCTTCTTATGCGATGATAAAACTTCTCAAATACACTTGTGAGGTTAAGTTGTATAAAAATGTAAACTTTGGTCAAAATGGGATTTCTTTTTTTTATCGGCGTTTTTAAATCGATTTTTGATACTTATCGGACACATTCCAATAAAAAAAAAATCCCTACGTCAGAATACTCCCAAACACATCAAGTACTTTCGTGTAAAATTTCCCCAAAATCGGCCCAGCCGTTTCTGAGTCCATTGAAAACGAACTCACACATGCTAACACACACACACATAATACATCCATACACACACATACACATACACACACACCGACAAAGTTCGATTTTCATAAGAGTAGAGATAAACTTTAACCCATATTTAGTATACTTATTGCATAATAATAATTATTCTATTATTTTTATACTGTATTATGTTATTTTTATTAAAACTGTAGTGTATATTTGATAATGATAGGAAAGAATAAATATAAAAACATGCTATCATTGTTGGTGTCAAATTCTCACATACCGATAATAAATCAAATAGAAATGATAAAACAACACTTAACACATACTTTTGTCACGATGTTACTAAAAACTATAATATTACTAGATTAAAACTTAAATAAAACAATGAAATAATAATCTATCTATATATCTATAAAAGTGAACGTGTCTGTGTGTCTGTGTGCATTTCCTCACGCAATAACTCTGTTAATTTTCAGTCTACAGACTCAAAATTTGATATAGACGGTATTGAGATTTGGGAAAATCGATGTGATCGTTTTTCGGCCAGAAATTTGGCTATTAAGGGGTAAAAGTTCCACGATTTGACTTTGAGACCTCTACCAAACTCCTCTGACAATTTGGGGTCTAAACACCATTAAAGGTTCCTTGGAAATGGATCTAACTTAATAACTTGATTTGATCCCAGAAAAATAAAAGTTAAGGGGTCATAATATGGGTCAAAGTTTAAAAAAAATTACCTTTTTTTTTTTGGCTCAGCATACACCTCCAAACATCCGGGCAACGCCGGGCACCCATGCTAGTATATCTATAAAAGTGAACGTGTCTGTGTGTCTGTCTGTGTGTCTGTCTGTGTACATTTCCCTACACAATAACTTTGTCAATTTTAAGTTTACAGACTCGAAATTTGATATACAGAGTACTGAGATTTGGGAAAATCTATGTGATCCGTTTTCGCCCAGAAATTTGGCGATTAAGGGATCAAAGTTCAACGATTTGACCTTTGAGACCTCTACCAAACACCTCCGACTATTTGGGGTCTAAACACTTGAAATTTAAGGTATAGGTTACTTGGACATGGACCTAACTTAATATGATGATTTGAGCCCAAGAGAATATGTGTTAAGGGGTCATAATAGGGGTCAAAATTTTAAAAAATTTACCCTTTTTTTTTTTTTTTGCTCAACATACACCTCCAAACATCCAGGCAACGCCGGGTTAAAATGCTAGTCTATATATCTATAAAAGTGAACGTATCTGTGTGTGTGTCTGTCTGTGTGTCTGGGTACATTTCCCTTCGCAATAACTCTATTAATTTTCAGTCTACAGACACGAAATTTGATATACCGGGTACTGAGATTTGGGAAAAACTATGCGATTAGTTTTCGGCCAAAAATTTCGCTGTTAGGGGGTCAAAGTTCAACGATTTGACCTTTGAGAACTCTACCGAACTCCTCCGACAATTTTGGGTCTACACACTTGAAATTTTAGATATAGATTTTTTGGACATGGATCTAACTTAATAACTTAATTTGAGCCCAAAACAATAAATGTTAAGGGGTCATAAAAGGGGTCAAAATTAAAAAGATTGACCGCATTTTTCTTTTTTTTTGGGGGGGGGGTTAACATATATCTCCAAATACCCAGGCAACGCCGGGCACCCATGCTAGTATATCTATAAAAGTGAACGTGTCTGTGTATCTCTCTGTCTGTATATCTGTCTGTCTTTGTGTGTACATTTCCCTACGCAATAACTCTGCCAATTTTTAGTGTACATGCTCGAAATTTGATATACCGGGTACTGAGATTTGGGAAATTCGATGTGATCGGTTTTCGGCCAGAAATTTGGTTGCTAAGGGGGTAAAAGTTCAACGATTTTACCTTTGAGAACTCTACCGAACTCCTCCGGCAATTTTGGTTCTAAACACTTGAAATTTTAGATATAGGTTCCTTGGACATGGATCTAACTTAACTTAATTTGAGCCCAAAACAATAAATGTTAAGGGGTCATAATAGGGGTCAAAATTAAAAAAATTGACCACTTTTTTATTTTTTTTTATTTGGCTCAACATACATCCTCAAAAACCCGGGCAACGCCGGGCACCCATGCTAGTATATCTATAAAAGTGAAAGTGTCTGTCTGTCTGTCTGTCTGTCTGTCTGTGTACATTTCGCTACACAATAACTCAGTCTACAGACTCGAAATTTGATATACTGGGAAGTGAGATTTGGGAAAAGTTTGTAATCGATTTTCAGTCGGAGATTTAGCTGTTAAGTGGTCAAAGTTCAACGATTTGACCTTTGAGAACTCTACCAAACTCCTCCGCCAATTTCTGTGTGTCTGTGTGTCTGTGTACATTTTCCTATGCTATAACTCATAACTGTCAATTTTAAGTCTACAGTTAATTGATTTGGCCTTTGAGAACTCTACCAAACTCCTCCGCCAATTTTGGCTTTAAACACTTGAAATTTTAGATATACGTTCCTTGGACATGGATCTAAGTTAATAACTTTATGTGAACCCAAAACAATAAATGTTAAGGGGTCATAATAGGGATCAATTTTTTTTAAATTGACCTCTGCAATCTCTACCAAATTACTCAGACAATTTCTGGTCTAAACATTTGAAATTTGACATAAAAGGTATTCAGAGATAGGGCAAGCTTTTTAATCGGCTGGATCGAAAATTTGAGCTACCAATTTATAAATGTATGTATGTATGCTTTTATGTCTACCCAAAACTTTGGACAGAGGCGACGGATTTTCACAAGATCAGTATCGTTTTTAAGCTCGACCATTCAGACCACAAATACCGAAAAATTGGCTAAAAACATTAATTTCTTTACCCTCAACTGGGCACTTTTCTACAGGGTGAGGTCGCTTTTTTTCAAGGATATTTTCGAAAGTCATCCCCTCTTTTCGATTGTCTAGCCGTCATTTAAACCTACGTCACTTCCGGTTTAGCGGTGGTCGTAACGGCAAAGACGTCCTGTGTTCCCCCTTGTTATTTTCCTCCTTCGCGGTACGGGTTAGAACTTGCCTTCATAATACCACTTTTTCTTTTTTTTTTTTTTTTTTTTTTTGCTCAACATACACCTCCAAACACTCGGGCAACGCCGGGCTGAAATGCTAGTATGCAATAAAACAGAGAAACCAAAACTAATCCATTCATTAAAAAGTAGGAAAATGATGAAATTCGTTGCAGCTAAGATTTTACCGATATAGCAAAAACTCATTAACAGAAAACAGAAAAGGTTTTTACTATCACATGTAATATGATTCATATTTAATTTAACAAATCTGCATTTTACTTATATGGATTATTTGCATAATCGACATTTCGTTCTTTCATATTAAAAGTCCTATCAAAGCACATCTGATATTTTTAATGAGTTTTATCTTTAGAATTTATAATTCATTTTTGTTTTCAAATATTCTTTTTCTATTATTAAAAGTTATAGATATGAATATCTAGATTTTAATTAAAATTGTTAAAATGTTATAACATAGTTTTTCTTACTTTCTTTACACTTTTGTAGAGATGTACAAAGTAACTGAATAGCTTATATAAAAATATCAGTTGAATAGATTTGGCCTATTTTCAAACACTATATTCCTCTCCGGCGTAACAATAATGTTTGTAATTAATAAAATATCAACTCTTTTTACGTTACTTAATGCACAACTATTGTAACGTTGCGTGACGTTAAACTTTACTTTAGTAATTCATAAAATAAAACTGGAAAAAAAAAAGAAAAAAAAAATCCAGGTCGAATTTTTTTTTTTTTTTTTAACACAAGCATTTATTGCCGTTCCTTTCGGAACCATGTAAAACGCATTGGATGCCAACTGTTCATTTTAGTCGAATTCCTCATTTTCATATCCGCTTTCTCGCCTACTGTTGCAGCTATAATTTTCGAACGTGCTCCTGTGCGCTCCGTTACATAATTTGTTAGGCACGATTAATTGAACACAATTTGTTTTAATATTAATAGCTGAGAAGTGACTCCCTTGTCTTTCACAACGAACAGTATCACAGTGTAATTGATGCCATGTGTTAGGCGCTATACTGCATATCGACCATAGTGAGATGACATTTTAGAAGAGTTGTCGTTAATACCAAACTCACCCTGACTTTGTGGGTTGAATATAATCTGTTTTGTTTATGCGTGAAATTTATCCAATGGTATGCCCAGACATTTACACCGCCAATAACTAGTTAAAGTAAATGGTATGGATAAACATTTGAAGATACTTAAAACGTAAAAACTACCCAATTTTTTTTCTGAAATTGATTCCAAGTGTTTATGTGATGCAAAACAAAACGTACAGAGGAAAACACAGGAAGTAGACGAAACGGACCAAAATCGATTTGAATTGGGATTAGCCGATCAATGACGGTATCTCTTCGTGAATTCTCTCCAGAAGAAAAAGCAGATCTATACACTAAAGGCGAGAAATTTAATTCACTGACAAATATCGACACGATAAAATATTTTTTTCTATTCGTGATTGTCTCACGCAGTCATTCCGTCTGTGTTGGCATTATACATTTTGTGAACTTTGTACTACTTATGACCTATCCCAGTTGTTATAATTGAAGAAATGGCCTATCCCAGTTGTTATAATTGAAGAAATGGCCTATCCCAGTTGTTATAATTGAAGAAATGGCCTATCCCAGTTGTTATAATTGAAGAAATGGCCTATCCCAGTTGTTATAATTGAAGAAATGGCCTATCCCAGTTGTTATAATTGAAGAAATGGCCTATCCCAGTTGTTATAATTGAAGAAATGGCCTATCCCAGTTGTTATAATTGAAGAAATGGCCTATCCCAGTTGTTATAATTGAAGAAATGGCCTATCCCAGTTGTTATAATTGAAGAAATGGCCTATCCCAGTTGTTATAATCGAAGAAATGGCCTATCCCAGTTGTTATAATTGAAGAAATGGCCTATCTCAGTTGTTATAATTGAAGAAATGGCCTATCCCAGTTGTTATAATTGAAGAAATGGGCTATGTTACAGGTTGCCTACACAGGGAAGAACATCCAGACGTGATTATGATTTGTATCAGATTGGTACGTGTACAAAAATGAAAACGCCGGGCACCCATGCTAGTAAGTAAATAAAAACGACTTACCTATTTTTTTAGTATAAACTTTTAGTGTTAACTTTTTAAATCACTAACATTTAAAATATAATAACTATTTTTAATAAGTATTTTTAATTTTCAATCAAATAAAATGCATTAACAGTCATAATTATTGTGCTAGTTATATGGGAGAAATAATATAACCTGAAGGACATGTAAATTAAATTGGAAGAAAACGAAATGAATATATATTTTTCTGGAAACATATATGAGGACTAAGCTGAATTAGTTGATTAGCATATGAGCATCGTTGTAACATATGGGCTGCTTCACTAATCATTAGGCTCTAACTTTCAGACATGGGTCCCAAAATAGTCTTTAATCTACAAGTAATAGTTTCTACATTGTCCATTTAACGTGAGTTTCCGTTACATCGTTGCATTGTTGCATCTCTGTGGTTGTTTTCCAAATACTTAAATGAAATATGCTCAGACGAACTTGCTGCTCTGGTGCTCCTTCGGCGTAGCCACCACTGACCAATGCGATAATTAGCTGAATCCATTCACTGTGGTGGTCCCCAGATGCCAAAGGGTTTTCTACTAATAGCTTCTTTTTACGAACTGTTAATCTATGCAATTATCTCCTGTTTTTTCTCAGGCTTTACCTTACATGTAGAAATATAAATGTGATGTCAACAAACATCTCGCGGCATAACACCTCACTTAAAAAGTTTGCTAAAACTTTAAGCTTTAATGTCAGTTATCTCATAACTGACACTCTGTGAGAAACATCTCTACAGCGTTGTACGAAATATAAAATTTCATAAAAGGAAAATTCCTTTCCAAAGAAAACTCGACAGCATAGTAAAAACAATTGGAACATCCAAAGCCTTCTCGTTAATGTTTGTAAAAGAAGGAACTTCTACAAACCGACAAGAATACAGGCACGTAATGAACAAAAACCTAACAAAAGTAAATAACACGAACTTGATTTTTTTTACATAGGCGTCACCACTTATCAAGGCCGATCAGCCACTCAAGGATAAGGGTTAAAGAGTGTAGAGTAGTCAAAAGGACAATATAGTAATCAATAGTAATGGAAGTTCGGTAAATTTGTTAACTTAAGTGGAACGGCTCATCAGAAACTTGTTCACGTTTGACTTGAAAACAACCATATTATAGACAGCTGGAAAGCAGGAAAACGGAAGACAATTCCACAGGCGTGCAGTTCTAAGAAAGAAGCTTTGATCATGGAATCTATGTTTAGGTTTAGGCACAGATAAAGAGTGGGGAAAATTATTAATAAGGTTTTCAGCTAGTCTAGTGTTTCTTGTGAAAGTTTGGCGAGGGTGGATCATAGATTGAAGCTCAGTCGAGCACTTTCCATGAAAATAACGATAAAGCAGAGACAAACTCGCAACATCTCTTCTGTGAGATAGAGGTTGCAGCGAAGAGAAAAGGACATCTCCCACCAGGCCACAAAGTCTATTTTGAACCCTATCAAGGCAGGACAAGTCTTTTCTAGCAGCTCCTGCCAATATGTGGCAACAGTATTCCATCCTTGGACGTATCTGGCTCTTATATAGATAGAGAATTGCATCAGCAGTGAGATATCTAATGGATCGATAGAAGGATCCGACCATTTTTCCAGCGGCCTTGGCAACAGATTTGATGTACGTATTCCATTTAAGATCAGGAGTAAAGGTCAAGCCCAGAAGCCTGTCAAAACTTGAGGCCTCCCCAAGACGAGAGCCATTCATTTTAATTGATGCCAGATGGGGATCAGAACGTTGATGATGCAAAGATAGAAGCTTGGTTTTAGATGCATAACCATTATATGAAAAAGTAAAGAATCACAAATGAACTACAAATATATGAAAGAACAAATTAAATTAAAGCAAATGAGGCGTATATTCTCCTCGAGAACCATACACCAGACCTTTATACTAAACTGACTACTAGGTTAATTAACTCAAGTAGACTTGAAAACAAGATATAACCTAAATTAATGGACGGACCACATGGGCACAATTAGTTGGTTCACCAATTATAATAGACAAGAACAAATGTGCTTTCATGGAATTTGACATACTACCCGTTGATAATGAAAGAACTTTTTGGAAAGGCAATCAAATTTACAAAACTGCTATGAATATTTCTGAAGGAAACATCGATATAACCATGAAATGTACATATAAGCAACGGCGAACAATGGATTAAAAATAGTCGCAATGACTTCGTTTATATTGCAATGAGATAACTAGACTCAACGTCGCAACTGACCTAGTCAAACGATATATTTTACATAAGATTACAGAATACAATGAGATTGAAACAGTATATATTATCGTATATAGAGATGACGGTCTAATGATCGTCAGAGATGCATTGAGTATGGAGTATGATAGAATTAGAAGAAAAATACACAAGGAGATGAAAGAGTTTGTCCGAAAGGTTTAAATAAATAGTAATGCTAAACTAGTTAACTTTAAAGATGTCACTTTCAACCTAGAAATAGGCATTTACAAACCTTACATGAAC
Source organism: Euprymna scolopes (assembly GCF_053919585.1). Lineage (NCBI taxonomy): Eukaryota > Metazoa > Mollusca > Cephalopoda > Sepiida > Sepiolidae > Euprymna > Euprymna scolopes. The sequence goes on along the minus strand of NC_136510.1, from coordinate 53,993,094 downwards.
GAAATGTTCATCCACTGTGTAACCAAATAATCGTTATAGTCAAACATATACCAAAATCAAATCAAAACAGATTAAGTTCTAACTCTTAGATGGATAAACATTCTATAGATACCAAAATGCCTATAAAAAGCTCTTGAAAATAGTGGGTACAAAAGTGTTGCTATTAAATATATCAATAGTGATATTAATACAAATAGATCGAGAAATCGTAGTAGGAAAATAATCTGGTCACTTCCATTCAACCTAATGCTCAAAACAAAACTAGATAAGTTCATACACCTTATCGATAAACACTTGCCACCAGGTAACTTTTTGCATAAAGTCTTTAACAGAAATACTCTAAAAGTAAGCTATAGTTGCATAATTAATTTAGAACTTATCATAAACAGAATAGCAAGATATTAAAAAAACTACAATTTGACAAGAGATACGTCTAATAACAACAATAATAATTGCAACTGCCAAAGACCGAAAGAATGCCTATTAAGAAATAAATGTCTTACATCTTTGGTGGTATACCAAGCAAAAATATATACAGAGGAAAATCCAGATATTGAAAAATATTACATATGTAGCACAGCGATGACATTTTAAAAATATTCCATTGGTAGACACTTTACATTATATATTATAAGAACACTGCACTATCGGTACATTATTGGAAATTAACCTATAAATAACCCCCCTATAGTTGAATGAAAAGTACTAAAAAATCTAAGGCGTGTAGTTTTTTTAAATCTATCCTGTTTTTTATGCCTGACGAAAAAATTTTAAATATTTCGTCTCAAATATTTCGATTATTAATATTAATCAAAATAGAACCGGCTATTAGTTGTAAATATTGTAAATAATATGCACTTGGAAGGATATCATTTTACTGAGTATGATCCATTAAATATGAATGTTCTTAAATCTTTAATCTCTCTTCTCCCTTATGTTTTAAAATATATAGAAAAAATAGGAGAGACGCTAGGAATACAGTGTATGAGCATTACTGTGATAATCATAAGTAATGTTTGCCTTAAAAAAGATCATTAATGCAGTAATTAAGTAAAGCATATGGGGCTGTGTTTCTTAAATACATTAATTACAATTTATTAAATAAATAATTATATTATTGTTGTGGGAGAATCACCCTCCAAATGGACTGTTCTATCCATAATATAAACCATAGACCTTTTGATCCCAGGTGTGGATTAAACACCAGAGCGACACTCGCCTGCTTGATGACGTTTACTACTCTTTTCAGTTGTAGCCTTTTTACGTTGGTGTTCCAGTAATACATTGTTTAAACTCTATTCCGCTGTTCTGTTTTCTTTGTGGCTTATTGCAAGCCATAACACTGGCGACATTGGATTCGGAAAACGTACTCACGTTTAAAAACAGTGTTCTAAAAACTAAACGCTGACGACATTGGATTCAAGGAGCATAAAAAAAATAGAAACCAGTAAGGACATTGAAAAAAAAAACACTCGCGTTGAAATAGTATTCTAAAAATACTAATGAAGTCGGACTCAAATGTTATCAAGCCTAAGGAAGTGTCTAACATAACACTTGTAACTGAAAGGTTCTTGGTATCTAAAAAAAAACAATGCAGATCATTACGGAAAAAAAGAATTGAAAAGAAAAAGTTCGTCACGATTTCCAAAGGTAGCGCTGTACTTTTGCAAAAAGAAAAAGGTTCGTCGCGACTTAGAAAGGTAAATTTTTATACTTTTGGAAAAAGAATTTGTCACTTGTGGTTTTCGCTGCTAAAATCGGGCGTTATTTTTTTTTCTCTGGAGAAAAATATACACTTGATTCTTTTTTTCTTTAGACAATGAACCTCTTATATATTTATGTTTTTCTGTTCGTTTTATTGTCTGGAGGAAGAAATAAGAAAGAATAAAACGGTTTTGTAAAATTCAGCGAACGTTTTGAAATTTCTAATGCTGACAAAGCAAAATGGATGAATTGAAAGTAGCGTTAGAACATTGGACCAAGTTGCACATTGATGCCGCAAAGTGTCAGGCACGATTCGAGGAACAGCAAAAGGAATTGCAAAAACAGTTAGCGGAATGTCAAATACGAACCGAGGAACAGCAAAAGTAAGTTCAAAAGCAGTTAGCCGAACGTCAATTACGAACAGAGGAATAGCTTACAGAAATTGTTAAGAATAATGCGAACGCGGAAAGCAATTCAGCATTTTCTCAGAATACAATATGGACCGCGATAGGCAATTTTAAAAACGAGGAACGCAGCGTATTTTCGGCGTTATGAAGATTTTTTAATATTGACTGCAGCAACGGTCTGATCAAAAGAAATCCAGACTTCTACTACGAAAATTGGAAACGGCTGAGCATGATAAATTCGTGGATTACATCTTGCCTCGGAAAACACCAGATTTATCATTCAATGAGATGGTGAATTTGTTAACAGAACTTTTCTTGCCGCAAACATCTCTTCTCCATAAGCGTTGGAGATGTTTGAATGTGGTAAAAGACGATAATGACGATTTTGCCACCTACGCAGCTGTAGTGAACAAACACTGTGATGACTTTAAGTTGTCTGAACTAACAGCAGACAATTTTAAATGTCTTGTGTTTGAGCAAGGATTAACCTCGGGAAAAGATGCGAAAATCAGGCGCAGAGTCCTTACAAAATTAGAAAATGAACCGAACTTAACACTTAAAAAACTTACTGAAGATTGTCAAAAAGTAGAAATTATAAAAAAAAGATGCAAGAAATATTGAAGCAGGCATCGCGAATATAAAAAAATTAACTAAGAAAAAACTGTCGAAATGGCACACAGACACTAACCACCGAAACTCAGAAAAACTAAAAGCACTAAGCGCTTGTTTTAAATGTGGTGGAATACATTGGGTAAGGGATTGCCCATTTTTAACAAAAAGATATCATTTATGCAATAAGATCGGTCATAAAAGTTCGCACTGTAAGAAAAAATAGAAACTGTGTACGTCAAACCAGAACTAAGGACGTCGTAGATGAAAATCTATGCAAATATGTAACGGTTAACATTCTCGGCAAGGTTATTAAATTCCAATCAGACAGTGGATCGGATCTTTCGATAATAAATCTTAAAACGTGGAAAATATTACGAAAGCCGACTATGTTAAAAACTAAAAGAATGGCGACGGCCGTTAATCGTACAAAAATTCATTTTAAAGGTGAATTAATTACAGACGTCACTTTACGGGGGAAAACAAAAAAAAATAAGATCGTATGTGTTAAAAGATAGTGAGAACCTGTTCGGTTTTGACAGCATGGAGGAGTTTCATCTCTGGGATCTTCCTATATCCACATTCTGTAAGAAAATACATACTCGCCCAGCAGAAACGGAGAAACTTATAACTTGTTTTAAAAAAGAATTCACAAACGTATTTACTCCTGGCCTGGGGAGATGTACAAAAATAGCGGCGGATTTTAAGTTGAAATCTGCCACACAACCGGTGTTTAAAAAGAAACGTAACGTTCCGTTCGCTTCCCTGAACAAAATAAATCAGGAACTAGACAGATTAGAAAGCATCGGTGTACTGGCTAAAGTTGAATATAGTGAGTGGGCTTCTCTGGCAGTTTACGTAAAGAAAAGGTCCGGGGAAATTCGCGTTTGCACCGACTTCGCGACCGGACTCAACGGGTGCTTAGAAGATTTTCACTATCCATTACTTAGTCCATAAGGAGTGTTCACGAAATTAAATGGCGGCAAGTTTTTTTCTTAGATCGACCTAAGCGACGCTTACCTACAGATTTCGGTAAACGACAAAAGCGCTAACCTCTTCTGTATAAATACTCATCGGGGTTTGTACAGATACGAAAGACTCGCCTTTAGTATCAAGGTGGCACTCGCAATATTCCAGCAAGTAATGGATACTATGCTGTCCGGCTTGGACACCGCAATCGTATATCTTGATGACATTATCATAGCGAGCAAAAGCGGGGAGGAACATGAAAAACATATCAGACAAGAAGTATTCAGTCGAATACAAGATTATGGATTTAAGATCACAGCAGATAAATCCGAGTTCTTTTTACAAACAATTAAATACCTGGGTCAAATATCGATAAAGATGGCAGACGCCCAGACCCAGATAGGGCGACCGCTATTAAAGAAATGCCGGCACCAGTAAACATAACTCAATTGTAGAGTTTTTTTTAGGTTTTGCAAATTATTACCAGGGGTTCATCCTAAATATGCACAAATTACGCGCACCACTTAATGAATTGCTGAAAAAGGATAAGGCTTGGGAGTGGACAGAAGATTGCCAGACATCATTCCAAGAAATAAAAAGAATCCTGACTGCAAACCTATTCCTAGCGCATTTCAACCCGCAGTTGAACATAATAGTAGCTAGCGGCGCTAGTCAATATGGCGTCGGGGCGTGCATGCTACATCGAATGCCGGATGGCTCGAAATAGCCTATTGCTTTCGCATCACCGATTCTCTTGGCAGCGGTAAAGAATTATTCTCAGATCGAGAAAGAGGCCCTAGGAATTATATTTGCTGTTCCAAAATTCCACCGGTTTTTGTACGGAATACATTTTTTTCTACAAACCGACCATAAGCGGTTGATATCTATTTTTGGATAAAAAAAAGGACTTCCAACATTCACTGCGAACCGACTATTAAGATGGGGAACTATTCTGCTGAACTATAATTTTACAATTCAATTTCTCCCCTCAAAACAACTAACCTATGCAGACGGTCTATTTAGACTGATTCCTGCCGAAATGGAACCTCTTGAAGATTCAGTAATCGCGGCACTACGTATTAATAGTAATGTAAAAACCATGATAAACAATCAATATTATCCGCGAACTGCTGGTCACACTTCAGGAAATTAAGTCAGAATCCCTAAATGACAATTTCATTCAAACCACGAAGCAGAAATTAGCACTGGGTGTCACCAGTTCAGATATTTTTTCTGGTTGCGACGAAATACTGTTATACGGTGAAATGTTGTCATCCCCCAAACCCTTCAAAAAAGAATTCTCAGGGATTTTCACATGGGGCATCCAGGAATAAACAGAATGAAAAGCCTAATGAGAAGTTTTGTTTATTAGCCAGCTATAGACTAAGATATTACCGACATAGTGAATAAATGCAAAGGCTGTGCTTTGGCTGCAAAAGCACCACCGATAACATATAAACCTTGGCCTAAGGCCGAACAACCATGGCCGATGATCCACATCGATTATGCGGGACCTGTGAAGGATTTTTACTACTTGATAGTAGTTGACTCTTACTCTAAATGGCCAGAGGTACAAAGATGCAAAAAAACGACCACGGCAACAACGACAATTTTTTTTATTGGAATTGTTTACTCGGTTTTGCGTTGTAGACTGTCTGGTTAGCGACGACGCTACACAGTTCACCTCGACAAAGTTTAGAGAAATCTACGAGACGTATCAAGTCAAGCATATTACGACACCTCAGTACCACGCTAGAAGCAACGGCCAGGCCGAACGCTTCGTCGATACGCTTAAAAGGGCATTAAAAAAAGGCGTCCGGTACACCGACAGAAAAGGCTCTTCAGCAATTTCTGCAGGTTTACAGAATCACGAGAAATCCGAACAAATCAGATGCGGGATCCCCAGCAAAAATCATGTTTGGACGGAAAATAAAATCCGTATTTAATAAACTGCTACCCAAACACATAGTACACAACAGAACCTCTACAATGCCAACGAAACGGTTTAACAGCGGAGATAATGTGTATTTTAGACATTTTAGAAATAACGTTTCTTTTTGGGAACAAGTTTTGGCCAAGTAGTTGGCTGAAAAGTCATGAAATAACTAAGAAAAGATGAGAATAATAGTCCGCAATAAATAAAAAATTAATAAATAAATAATTGTTTAAATTTATCCAATGCATACTTGTTTTATTTGCATGTTCAATAGTTCAGAATGTTAAATTTAATAACTAATTAAAATTTATGAAATATATAATTAAATTTATCAAATACGTAATTATTTTATTTGCATGTTCAATTGTTCAGTGTGCACAAATGACATAGAATTGCTCAAATGTACATAAATATCCGATCATAGTATGACTAATAAGCTACGATAAAATTTAGTGATATTTGCTTAAATTGAAACATATATGATCTACATACACAAATTGAATAACACACGTAGTCTATATATTTTTATATAAATTATCAAGTAATACAAAATTGTAAATAGCAAAGTAAATATTCAAACTGTTAATGACAACTTCAACCTTTTAGATTATAAAGAAAACATTTTAACACGAAAAGTATAGTTAAAGAATCATAAGAAAAACAGATTTAAAACTAAATTAAAACTAAGGAAATAGTTAATCAATAATCGGATTGAATATTATACAATACTTAAGTATATATATATATATATATATATATATATATATATATATATATATATATATATGTGTATGTATGCATGTATTAATATAAAGATATTTAGTTGCACATGTATGTTGAATCTTGACAGAATAAGCTATTTAGAAATAACGATATTATAATACAGTAGAATTTTCAGGTTACGATGAGGAATACGATGTTTTTCCGGCCCCTGGTTACGGCATTTTCCCCGCCTCACGGTGTTATTTATAATTTTATTTGATTCTATTCATGTGTATTATATACTGTGCTTTATTTTGTTACTAATATTTTATGCCGTATCCCGGGGTTCTACTGTGTTAGTGAAATTAAAATACAAAATTCTCACTTATAAATCTATAAACTAAATTGACTATAGGGGTGTGTATGTATTTTAGCAATCTCTAGTAACTAAATCGTCCAGTGTATCTATATGTTGTAGATTTGAGCACTCGATTATCCATGCGTACGTGCGAGTCTACACAAACGTTGGATGGGCATTCTTAGATATATTTATATACGTAGGTTTCTTTGAGTGTGAAAGAAAGTCAGCGAGTAATAATAAAATGTGAAACTAGATAACGAAACTGTAAACTCTTGCGCCGACACTCGTCTGAATTCATTAGCCACTTACCCTATCTTTCCCTGTCCACATATTCCACCATCTTCATCCTTTTCTATCCGATCTGTAGTAATTGAATTATGCCTCTTTTCTTTCTCTTTCTTACCTCCGACAACACTAGATAAAAATAACCTTTTTTTTCTTTTGCCCCTTTTTTATGAATTTAATATGTTCTTAGACTGGGCATGTAAGAAGTAGGCTCGCTCTAATAGTCTGATACCGTAGAGACTACTACAGAAACATGTGTGCACACATGTAGCTAATATATAATTTGTTTAAATAAACATATAACCCCGCTCGATTCATTCATCAATTTCCGGGGTTTACATCTAGAAGACTAAAACTATAGGAGCATTATATATATATATATATATATATATATATATATATATATATATATATATATATATATATAGGGTGACAAAAAAAAAAGCTAAATGGAGGCATATGCTGTAAGACGGAGAAAAAAAAAGGCCAAAAACCCCAGTGTTTTGATATGATGTTTTGAATATAATAAACTAGTTATGCCCAAAGTTTCATTTCATTCGGACAAAACACTAAGAAGAGGCCTAATTGAAGTTCTGGCCCGTTTTTTTTTTGTTTTTTTTTTTGGTCCCTCTGTATATATACAGGGTGGCCCAGAAGCAGTTTTAGCAGAAAACTCGATTGGTGTGCTCAAGTAACAGAGTAAGAGTAATATATTTATTTAATAAAGTATTTACATATTAAATAATGGCATACCATCGAGGTCGTATAAGTTTACCAAAGTTGAACGTCGTTAATAAAAGTTAAAACACGAAACAAACAAGAATATATATATATATATATATATATATATATATATATATATATATATATATGGGGTGTATATATATATATATGTGTGTGTGTGTGTGTGTTTGTGTGTGTGTGTGTGTGTGTGTGTGTGTGCGTGCCTATATGTGTGTTTGTATGTTACGAGTATTATACTTTTAATGTCCACTGCAGAGCTAGTTTTGCGCGTTTATTCAGTGTGAGTAATTGGGATAATTATATATATGAAAAGTAAACAATTATTAAAATCACGTGATATGAGATGGATTCGAAAAAATACATTAAAGTAGAATGCTATCAGGATTTTAACCTCATCTGGCAGGCTCAGAGTGATAGTGAACATCAACGCCATTCTTCTCCCTATTAAAATAATCCATATGCGGCACTTAGTTAAGAAGGTGTAACTCCAATTGATGAAGTAAATAAAATTAAGTTTCAAGTTATAATCGTCGTATTTTTTATCTGAAGTCAGAGAAAATTGCAGATTTCCGTGATATAGACTAGGAGAACGTTATTTCCCTACTACAAGGTTACATAAAAGAAAGGATAAAAGGTAATTTGTCATTTGTTAGAGGATTCTCATTTAAAAAGTGTGTGTGTGTATGTGTTTACTCTTTCGTGCCATGCTAGTGTTAATAATTGATACGTCCTCAGATGTATTTCGAGGGTAAAGTATTAAAATCCCATACAGTATAAGGTAAAAAAACATTCCCCGAATAAGAATCTTTTACGATTAGAATTCAAAAGAATCTAATTTTTATAAACAAATATGATTATTAAAAACAATTTTGCATTTGTCTCGTCTTCAAAAACTTTGAATGGTCGTTTTTACAGTGGTCTTCTTAAATATATTCACACATGCGCACGATTGGCGCATTACACTATGCCGAACCTTAAAACCTCAACCTCGAAATCCATATGAGGACGTACCGAGCATTAACACCAGTGTGACACGAAAGAGAAAACATCACATTTTCCGAATAATATTTTATGATTGGAATTCGAAAGAATTTAATTTTAATGAACAAATACCTTTATTTAAAAAACTTTGCACTTGTTTGATTTTAAAATCATCTTCAAATTTAAATTATCATTACAAACACGGTAGTGTTTGAATATATGGTTAGGTGGCAGTTTTAGTCATTTAGAACCGCTTTAAAGCTCACTCATTTTTCAACCAAATTTCAAACAATCATTGTAGTTTATAGATCACCTTTTCGGCTATATTGTGGAAAAAAAATTTTTTTCAATTTCCGTTCAGTAAAATAAAATTTATGAAGAATTTTCTGGTGTTCAAACTTAAAACAAAAAGTAAGGTGAACGATGTTTTTATGACTAGCTTCCCTGTGGAAGCCAGTCATAAAAACGTCGTTCAAATTCAGCGACTACTGTTACTACAAATTCACTGCTCTCGCGAAAAGAGAAGTAACAAATGAAACAAAGAGAATGAAAGAACGAAAGGACGATAATTGGGGAGATTTTACTGAGAGCAAAAATAAAACTGAAATTAAACAGCGAACAAGTGAATTTACTGGAAACCTGGAAAATAATGGATCACAATAGAAAAATGCAAGCATGAAAAGTAAAGGACTAGTTGTTAAAAATGGCAAAGAAAAGGACAAAATATTATAGTAAAATATATAATAAATTTATAACTTAAAATATTGCAGCATTAAGATTTATTTTTTAAATTCAATTAATAACATTATATAAGCAATTCTTAATGCTGCAATATTTTAAGTTATAAACCTATTATATTTTTACTAGAATATCTTGTACTTTTCTTTTTCAGTTTTAACAACTAGTCCTTTACTTTTTCATGTATAAGCTTAATCATATTACTTTTCATGCTCGCATTTATATATATATATATATATATATATATATATATATATATATATATATATATGTAAGAGTAAATAGTTAATAAAACATGTAAAAAAACACTTTGAAAAAGAGTTAAAAACATATTTAATTTGAAAAGGAAACACTATATATATATATATATATATATATATATATATATATATATATAACAGTGTTTCCTTTTCAAATTAAATATGTTTATATATATATATGTATATATATATATATATATATATAACAGTGTTTCCTTTTCAAATTAAATATGTTTATATATATATATATGTATATATATATATATATATATATATATATAAAACAGTGTTTCCTTTTCAAATTAAATATGTTTATATATATATATGTATATATATATATGTATATATATATATGTATATATATATATATATAACAGTGTTTCCTTTTCAAATTAAATATGTTTATATATATATGTATATATATATATATATATATATATATATATATATATATATGTATATATATATATATATATATATATATATATATATATACATCCTCCTTAATTGGGCTACACTCTTGTTTTGTACGATCCGTAAACCTAATAGTGTTACCGAAACCGTTGCTCGAATAATTATTCCACCTCGAATTTATTATTTTGCTTATATCGCAATTCATGATATAACACAATTCTTAAACATTATTTACCTTCAAGCTGTTTCAACTATTTTTAATTATAAGTTTAAGAACAGATTATTTCCTTTCTTAAAAAAGAATCTCTATCCTTAAACTATAATTCATTCTAGGCCAATATTTGCCTCAGTTAAAAAATATTCCGGTATATTTAAATAATTGGATATTGAGAAATACTTCATTTTTAAACCCAAGGGAATTTTCTTAAAGAGATGAATAGTGAAGTGGTTGTCATATTCGTTTTTTTTATTATTATTTCATGTCTTTCGTGAATTTTCCTGGCTTCTTTCAGTTAGAGATTTTGCGTTTTACAACTGAATAAATACAGCACTTCTAGTTTTTGTTTTTATTTTGTTTTACTGTTTTTTTTTCATTGTAAGATTAATCATTCTCTTTTGCATTATTATCTTCTGTTCTTTTTTAATATTCCGACATTTTGCTTTTTGTTTTCAATACGATCATTTGAAAATTGATGACAAGGTAAATCGAGTCCAACTAATATTTGTCTTTCTCTTTATTTTGTATCGAAAGAAAATGGATGCCATGAATTTATCGATCAAAATCTTTTAACGTGAGAATTAAAAACTGTAACGTCCCCCTATGCATATCATAATTCAACATGCGCCATCTGTCTGTCTATCACGTTATAAACTTGTATAATACTGCATATTTAATTGGTGCATAAGTGCATGTTACAAATACTGAGTACATATGTGCTATGAAAGAAACCAAATATTATTATAACCTATTAATATAAAACATCTTACTTCTTTAAGACGTGATTTTTGGAAAGGGAAATGTTTGTGTTCCTATTTACTCCCCCTCCCTTGAAGAAAATATTTATGTTACATATGTGTTTGAACCACATGATTGGCACTAATACCGTTCCCGAAATCAAGCACCAGATTCGGACGACCTGTTTACTGAATTTGCACAAACAAGTTCGCAATTTATAAGCTCCAAAACTACGCGACATGATTGTACGGGAAACGGTTGTCACTATTAGATCAATATACATACTACTGGTTCACCTCCTACTATTGTTGGCAATGCTAAATGAAATAAACACATACATGTTCCCAAACTATTAATTAAATTCTATCTTGTGTGTCATGAAAAATCTTTAGAATTCTGGTTTACGAAAATAGTACTTATACTAAAACTAATGTAATTACTGTTATTAATACATCCTATAATAAAATAAAATAATAAATGCTTGGATACTTTTAAAAGTATAGGTCAAAATTGCACGGAATTAAGCATATATAAAGTTTGAGATGATGCGTGTGTTATATAGACCAATATATATTATGAAGCACTGTCACAAACAGATCTCTGTGTAGAAGGTTTACATTCAAAGTAAGATTTATTATTGATATGTAAAAAATAATTAATTACATGCATATATAGAGATTTATATAATATCACTCCAAACTGCAAGGTTTCTATTTCTTGCATCATAATAGCCTTCTAACACACACACGCATATATACACACACGAGCGCGCACACACAAATATGATGATTGCAACGTCTTGTCAGAGGAGTGCCACTCCCTCAGTCACTGAAAGTCCATGAGCCCGAAGATAACCTTTTTTTTTCTTTTAGTCCTGCCCGCGAATTCACACGCTCAAGCAGACATGACATTGAAGGCGGTCCTTGGCATACATACATATATATATTCATATACACACATATATACACATCCATACCCATAAACATACACACATGCTCACATAAATACGTACATACATACACAATACATATAACACATACATACAAACATATACATGCACACACATATACATACATATGCATACACATATATACAAACATATACAAATACATAAACACATATACATACATATTCACATACATCTACGTACACATATATCACATATACATACACATATAGTTACTTACATATACCAACACATACATATATATGCACCTATACGCATACATATATATGCATAAATACACATACATATACATACATACACACAAATATATATATATACGTATATGCATACAAACACACATAAACATATATACACAAATAAATAAATAAACAAAAATATATACACATACATACATATACAAATAGGTATACATACACATATATACACTATAACATATATTAACATACATACATAATACACACATGCATATATAGAATGATGGCAGATCAATTATTACATGCTTTCAGCATTTCAGGGCTACACACGTGACAATTTTTCCATCGCCACGGACAACATTTTATAGACGAATGCCTGAGGAAGTATCTATACAAAGATGATGTTACAGAGTTTTAGCTTTGTACGACAGCTAAGTCTCTCTCTCTCTCTCTCTCTCTCTCTCTCTCTCTCTTTCTTTTCAAAATGTTGAGATCCAGCAACAAGCATGAGCAAGATAGCCAGCAACAAGTCAAATTGCAGACCAGCTTAATGCGGGTACTGGTGTCCCGATTTATGTTTTTTGTTTTGTATTTTTTTGTTGTTTTTTTTTAATCAGAGATTTGCTTCACCCAGAGGGATTGCCTTAACAAGGCTTTTGGGAATCCTCTACACCCCACACACATCGAAATAAACATATACACGTACACATACAAGCATGCATACAAACAGATGCACGCAAACATACATACGCAAGAACACACACAAACACACATGACAACATGCACATACAAACATACTTGCATACATATACGCATGTACGTACATATGCACACACACGTACACATACACATACATGTAGAATATGTATGAAGGAGCATTTATGATGACGATGATGATGGTTGTTACAAATAGGTGAATTCAACATGAATAAAAGAGTAAAACAATCCGAAATACACAGCACATAGAACAAACGGACGTTCGTTTCGCCGGTAGTACAGCTTTTAAATTGAACATGCGTTTATAACGGCACAAATCCTCAACGTTCATTTCGAAGATGATGGTGGTTGTTACAAATAGGTGAATTCAACATAATCAAATATACATACATACATGATGATGATTGCAACGTCTTGTCAAACGAGTGCCACTCCTTTCAGACACTTAAAGTCCATGAGCCCAAACATTACTTTTTTTTGTAGTCCTACTGGTGAATTCACCCGCTCAAGCAGGCATGACACTGAAGATGGTCATTGAGATCAATTATTACATACTTCCAGCATTTCAAGCCTCCACGTGTCACAACTTCTCCATCGCCACAGGACCACTTTTATAGACAAATGCCTGAGGGAGTATCAATACACAGATGATGTTACAGAGTCTTAGCATTGTACGACAGCTAAGTCTCTCTCCCTCGGTACAAAATGTTGATTATAAAGATGTGCTAACGGTTATATCTCACAGGATTAGTGAATCTCTTGACAAAGGCTTCCTTTCTAGGGCAATTGCTCTTGACATATCAAAGGTCTTTGACAAAGTATGGCATAAGGGTCTACTTCACAAGATTTCCAGCTACGGTATAACTGGAAATGTTTTCTCAATCATTAAATCATTTCTCTCCGATAGGCTCATAAGAGTAGTGGTAGATGGACAAAAATCGGAGGCCTGCAATATAAATGCTGGAGTCCCTCAGGGGTCAATCCTGGGCCCAACTCTCTTCCTGATCTACATCAATGACCTCCCTATACACATACTTAAATCATTCGTTGACATCTATGCTGATGACACGACCATCTACGGCAACACATCAAAGGCTGTAAATGACGAAGTTCTCTCTGATTCTCTCTCCTCTGATCTCGAGCGCGTGGTTCAGTGGGGGAAGATGTGGCTAGTTACCTTTAATGCATCCAAAACCAAACTCCTATCCTTACATCATCAACGCTCTGATCCCCAGCTGGCATCAATTGTGATGGATGGCTCTCGTCTGGGTGAGGCCCCGTGTTTTGACAAGCTTCTGGGTTTGACCTTTACTCCTGATCTGAAATGGAACACGTACATCAAGTCTGTTGCCAAGGTCGCTGGAAAGATGGTGGGATCCTTCTTCCGCTCCAGAAGATATCTCACCACTGATGCAATTCTCAATCTATATAAAAGCCAAGTACAGCCAAGGATGGAATACTGTTGCCATATCTGGGAAGGAGCTGCCAAAAACAGCCTATCATGCCTTGACAGAGTACAAAATAGACTTCGTGGTTTAGTGGGGGATACCCTTTTCTCTACCCTGCAACCCCTCTCCCACAGAAAAGATGTTGCAAGCCTATCCTTGTTTTATCGTTATTTTCATGGCAGGTGCTCGTCTGAACTCCAATCCCTGGTCCCCCCTCGCCAATCTTTCACGAAAAACACCCGTCTAGCTGAATCCACTGTGAAAAATTTCCCCCACTCTATATCTGTGCCTAAATCAAAACGCGGATTTCATGAACAAAGCTTATTTCTTAGAAGTGCACGCCTGTGGAACTCTGTTCCGTCTGCCTGCTTCCCTCCGGACTACAACTTGGATGTCTTCAAGTCTAATGTTAACAAATTCCTAATGAACCGCCCCCCCTAATTAAACACTTCATCAAATCTCCTCACTAACGTAATGTACTTGCAATAATCCTTATCCCTGAGTGGCTTCCGGGCCTTGATAAGTGGTGATCACTGTGTAAAAAAAATAAAAATAAAAAAAATAAACTGTATTATTTTTTCTATTTCTTCTACATTCTCTATTAACTCTGTGTATTGTTATTATTATTATTATTATTATTATTATTATTATTATTAATAATAATAATAATAATAATAATAATTTCTTATATTATTATTATAATCATCATCATAATAATAATAATCTATATATAAATGTGTTATTTATTTTGTGTGTCACGCTTACATCCCAGTGAATGTCGATTCATTGTTATGGACTTCCGTTTCTTGTAATAAATAATTAAATAATTTTACCAAGAATCCTTTACAAGTTTTATTTTCGATTTCAATTTTAGCTGATAGCACTCAAGTCATTTATTTTTTATAAATAATTTCACTAAAAATTCTTCAGACGTTTTGGTTTCGGTTTCGATTAAAGCTGATACACCCAAGTTATATATATATATATATATATATATATATATATATATATATATATATATATATATATATATATATATATATATATATATATTGAAGTCGCAACTTCATGATATATAAAAATCGATAGAACATTAACTCTATAATCATATATATGAAATCTGCAAGAATGAAAATATCATATTTAAGCATACTTTCCGACCTGGCTACATGGAGCGTCACTGCTAGTTTCGATAAATACTTTTGCTATTTTAACAAAAGAGCTAAAATAATAGCAGAGCGTCTCCATTTACGATGAACATCTACAGAATGCCAACATTACATAAATAAGCCCCTTTAGAATTTCCACATATCCCGCTAGTTGTTGTTATTATTATTAACTTATTATTATTATTGTTATTTTCTATTATTATTATTATTATTATTATTATTATTATTATTATTATTATTATTATTATTATTATTATTATTATTTCTATATGTAATAAAATAATAACATATCTCTTTTCTAACGACATTATAAGAAACAAAAGCGGCCAATCCTATGCACATCTTTAGTGCTCGCCATAATACTTTTTTTTTCAACAAACGTACGCACATTTTGTCACCGGTTTAAAAGTATTATAATTTGTCTCCTTTTCTCACTCTCCTACGTAATACTACATAGGAAGAAGCAACATTTCGCCCTCTTTAAATTAAGTTTTTCTACATAACCCGAAATTACTGAGTTTTGTGTGATTCAGTTTCTCTGTTTCAGTTTCCTTTTTGTTGCTATGTTTCATCAGTCTTAAATGTTGTCACGCTTATTAATCGTCCGTGTTATTGTTTCTCTTCCCATTTTTTCTTTTATCGTCTTATCCCTTTGCCTCTCTTTATTATTATTATTATTATTATTATTATTATTATTATTATTATTATTATTATTATTATGTTCGTTAACTTCACAGTGTTGGGATGTTTTACACTGTTTTTTTTTTTTTCAATCAACAGCGGGTTTTACACTAAGGCTATAGTCCAAGACTTAATTAGATGGAAGCACCTGTGTAGAATGTTTGCTGTGCCGAGCAGAACTGCTTTCTGGAGTACGGTAATGTTGTACTTGATTCCCAAGGAGTTCAACTGTTTCTCAAGATACTCTAGAATTAAGCCAAGCGCACCTATGATGATTGGCACAATGGAAGTTTTCTTATTTCACAAACTAGCAATCTTCTCCCTCAGTTTCTGATATATTCGTAGTTTCTCATTCTTTTCCCCTGTTAAATTGATGTCCTTTTGGCAAGCCGCATCAATAATTGGTATTTAGTGGTCTTTTTTGTCACGAATACAATATCCGGTCTCCTGTGAGTTATCTCTTGGTCACACTGAACCATGAAGTCCCAGAGACTCTTAACGTCTTCATTTTCCACAACCGCTTGTCCGGCAATTGGATTCCAAACTTTTGGCACAAACTCCAATGCAGAATAGCACATACTATTTCAAGTGTAGAATACGCACTAACAATGTGTAGCATTGTTTGAAGAATTACACCACACAGCCTACACTTATCAGAACAGCCCTTCTCGAAGATGTTTCTATTTATTACATTTGTATTGCCTGTTCATGAGAAGCAAATATAAGATTTTCTGTTTCTTTTTTCAAGTCTCCTTTAGACAAAAAAGTCTCATATGTTCCAACATTTTAGTGCCTTATTATCTCGTTCAAACAGACCATGAAGTTTCATTCTTACCAACACTTTTCTGCCTCGATTATTTCCTTGTACTTTTGCTTATCTTCCAGTGATTCTTTATCTAGCTCTTCCTCTTTCACCACTGCTGCAAGTATTGGTGCACACTTTTTAGATCCTCAAACATTCCTCAATCCCAATCAGCCCTCTCCCTCCTTTCGCCCTGTGATATACAGCCCGGGCACATTTGCAATACGCAGATAAAGGTGGTGGTATGGTATAAATGGAAAAATTAATGAATATCTGGAGAAAGTTTCCACATTGTTTAGCAAACAAAGACACATACAAAAACACTGATTTAAAGAGAGTAAATAGAAGTATTGAGAATTTCAACCAATTTTTAAAAAACTTATAAAAAACGACAAAACTTGGACATCGTACATTGAATACCACCCCAATATTCCGTCATTTTATGGCCGCCCTAAAATTCATGAACCAGATATCCCTATGCGTCCCATAATATCTGGCATCGGTAATGCAGCATAGAAAATTGCACGTGCCATATTCAACATCTTAACTCCACTACTGGGCACTATCAGCACCTCCCATATAAAAAAACTCCAGAGATTGACTCAACAAAATAAAAAAAACATTAATGTACATAACAAAACTATACACAGCTTCGATATAACATCATTATATACTAATGTTCCTATTAAAAATGCTTAAATTTATTCCATAAACACTTTAAAAAATCTAACATTAACTTACCTTTTTCTCCTGATACTTTTATAAAAATCATTTGACTTATAACTAACATGACTTATTTTCAATTATATAATAATTTCTACAAACAAAATTTCGGTCTTTCTATGGGTGACACTCTCGGTGAAGATTTAGCCTAGCTTTTCTTAGAGTTCCTAGAATCTGGTACTTTCAAATCTAGATTACCTCCAAACACAAAATATTTTCGATATATTGACGACATTTTAATTTTTCTTCCTGAAAACACACACATAGATAACATTAAAAACAAATTAGCCTCAGTCGAACTCTCCATAAAGTTTACCTATGAAACAGAAAACAATCAGTCATTATCTTTTCTAGACATACTTATTATAAAATCAAATAATAAACTATCCTTCAAAGTTCACCGCAAAACTACATACAAAAATGATTACATACATTTTAATTCACACTACAATAACAAAATAAAAACTAGTATGATAATTAGTTTCTTCTTACGCACATTCAGAATTTGCCGTCCAGAATATCTGGACGAAGAATTCAAATACCTCACAAACACTTTGAAAACCTTGCAATATCCCAGGTATTTCATATTGAATACTAAGCGAAAAGCTACACAAATATTTTCCAGGATAAATAATCAAAAATTATATACACCAGATCTTTCTCTCATACACAGACACTTTCTTTTACCTACACGCATTAATAATACAATAATTTGTAACACACTAAACAAATTAGGAATTTCAATTATACTAACCACACCGCAAACTATAAGACAAATATTAAAAGCTAAAACCTCTCCAAAACAAACCAGTTTCCAATCCAGGTATACACACTATTCCTTGCCAAAATTGCCATCATGGATACGTTGGTTAAACCCAGCGTAAGTTAGAAAAAAAGGCTCAATGAACATAAAAGAGATATAAAAAACAGCAATTCTCTAAGTGCATTATTCACTCATTCGTTCTAGCATAATCACACCTTTGGCTTTAAACAGGCAAAAATAGTTCAATTTATTTTAAATAAACCGCGCCGGGGACTTCTTGAATCAGCGCTTATCGCCAATTCAAGCAGAATTAAACAACGTGCAGGTTTCTATAATGTGGCGCCATAATTAAGAAAACTTTTATTAAAAGAACATAATTTAATTGTAGACACAGGTTAACCTTCTGACGCCATAGAAACAACCCCTGTAATAATTAATACATATAATCTCAATCAATAAATTACATAACAAAAACATACTCTTTTCATTTCTGTTACACACCTATATTTGAATTTTAACAGACATCTTTTTTCCAGAAAGAATATTTACTGCGTTCTTATCTTTTAAAAACATATTAACGACAATATGACGTTATTAAAAATCTCCCTCTCTTTAACAATGCATGCTCGCCTCCTTTTTTGAATGTCCAACTTCTTTTCCCGTTTCTGAAATAGAACAGCGTCACACTTTGCACATGAAACATTTCCAAATTTTAGTACTGGTGTTTTTGTTTTCTTAATCTAATTAATCCAGACGTCTCGAATTAAAAACGAAACGTTGATGAACACATAACTCGGTCTGTTCTTTTTTATTTCTCTCTCTTTCTCTCTCTCCCCCTCTCTCTCTCTCTCTCTCTCTCTCTCTCTCTCTATATATATATATATATATATATATATATATATATATATATATATGTGTGTGTGTGTGTGTGTATATATATGGTTTTTCGCATTCTATTAGCAGAGTGTTTCTACGCGTATCTATTGATTATTTTAATGTATCTATATTAAATGCTGTTCGTGTATAGATGCGCACGTGACTGTTTGTAACTGCGTGATTTTGTCAATTTGTTGGCACTTTTCTGGAAAGGTTTTTTTTTTTAATTGATTGTACGTGTACACATATACGGTGTGTACGTGTGCGCGTGTGTGAGTGAGTTATTTTGTTTTGGTTGTTGTTGATTGGCGTACCTCTGTCTGTGCGATACGTTGGCGAAGCCCACACTTCAGGCCTGCCCGAAAGATAGCGAAGATATGTGTTTTCACCTGACCCACTTTATCAGCAAACGCACAAGGCCCGTCTTTATATAACTGCGAGAAGAGCAGTTCCCAGTCGCGCACACAGGCGACACTGTTTCTCTTATCGTTCGCTAAGATTAAATACCAAAATAAAATCAACTCGAAATCAGAGAGAAAGAAAGAAAACACTACTTATTTAGGAATAAAATTCAAGAGAAGGGAAATGTTAGAGTTGGAGCCGATAAACAAACTCAGACACTGAGTGCTTTTGTATTGAACAAAATATACTTTTTTCTGAGGTTGGTGTCATGTTTCGATTTGAGGCCAGCCAGTCTGTAATCAGAGGAAGGCAGGCAAATTACACATGTTTTAAAATGGTAAAAGACATTACTTCCATTGACAGAGCATTTTAGACCACTTTATAATTCCTCCTTATTCTTTAAATCAACGTCTCACACATTTAACCTCTGACGTATTTTTCTTCTATTTCTTTTTTAACTTGTTCTTTTTTCCTCCTCCTCCTCCTCCTTCTTCTTCTTCTTCTTATTATTATTTATCTAATTTTAGTTGTATTAGTCATTATCATACCCTTTCTTCTTTTCCTTTGTTTCTTTTTCTTCTTCTTCTTCTTCTTCTTCTTCTCCTCTTTCCCTCCTCCGTCCCTTCGTTCGTTCTTCTATATAATTTTCTTTTTTATGTTTGTTGCATTTTCTCATGGAAGTTCGTTTATTTTCTGAGGTTTCGATTACTTATACAACACTTTCTTATTGTTTAGTATTTGTTTTCCATAATCATATTTTTCATGCGATTTCGTTCTCATAGACTTTTTTTTCTTTTATTTTTTCTATAGACCTATAGATTACCTTCCTTTCTTTTTTCTTCCCTTGTCACATATATTCAACTCCCTCATTCTTTTTATTTCTTGATAACGTCCTTTCTTGTTTGTCTTTTTAATTTATTGAGTTCGTAGTTATTTTCCTTAGTTTCTAATATCTCTTTCATTTCTTCTTTTTCCTCTTATTTGTTAATAGGATATTTTTCTTTCTCTTTCATTGCTGTTCATCTTATGAATTTCTAATAACTATATAGTTTTTCTATTCTTTTTATTTAAGCTTTGTTTTCTTCTTAATATTATTTCATGTACTCTCTCTGCGGTCCTAATTTCTCCTGTTTTTCTTTGCTTTTGTCCTATCGTTTTCTTTCATATAATTCTTTCTTTGTGTCTTTCTATTAATTTCCTATATTTATATCTAGTTGAGCTACTTGTGCTTTTCTTTTTCGTTTATTCATTATTTTATTTGCTTGTTTTTAGTCGTACCATTCTTTTTGCTTGGTCACATTCTCATTCATTGGTTTCTCATAGACAGTCGTTTATTTATTTCAATTTCTTTTCTTTTTTATTTTTCTTCTTTTTCTCTCCTTTCCATCACTACTACAAATACGTTTTCCTCAGTCATGTTTTTTCTTTCTTCTAAGAATTCTTTTTCCCTTTCTCTTTCTCTTTTTGTCTTTCTCTATCTTCTTTTTCAACGATTTTCTTTTGGTTATATTTTTATCTCCTATGTTCTAACATTTTATTTTTCAATGGTTTTTCTGTTTTTCTTTTATTTTCTTTTTTAGTGTTCTTCTATTTCATCCACACGAATTGGTAAATACCTTCTCAAACGCAATATTCCAAAAATAAATGGATATCTATGCATTGCAACCTCTATTTTCGTTGATTTCGCGTGGTATTTACTTGAAGTGCCTGCAAAAGACAGTTTGGATGAAAAACATATTTTCATCGATTTATACTAATTTCAAATACTTTATTTGCCCAACTTAATTCTTCACTTTTCGTTAATCGAGCTATTAAATCTAGAGGTGTTGCAATTCTAAGATATTTTGCTATAAGATAAAAATTTACAATTACATTAATAAAATAAACATAACAAATCTTAATCATAAGTGTGTCCAATGTTAAAATCTTCTAACATCTTATGTAAAAATTCAGAAAAAAGGTAAGTGATATATAACATTTCAGCGATGGACTATCTGATATCATTTACGCGGGGAATGCGTAATATTGTAATGTGGGTACTAGCGCATCCTTTTAAATTAGACGTAACTCAGCGTTCGCTTGGCTTTCCCCAGAACATGACGTCAACAGCCGGATTATGCGGAGCGTCACCGATGAAATCATAACAACGCTACGTAAAAGAAAATAGCAAAACGTTGCAAGATGTTGAAAATAACAAGATATTGAACTATCAAAACAAAAAGAAATAAAAACCTACCGTAATTTTTATTTTTATTAACTGTGTAAAGAAAAGGTTATCAGAAGCAAATAGTAGAAAAGAAGTGATTCTTCAACGAGTTTTTTGTGTATTTTTGTCAAATAAATAATTTTAAGCAAATGTTGTAAAGAGGTTCAAGGGAACGTATTTTGTTTCTTTGTTTAAAAATGTGTGGGGGGTTTTTTCTTAAGAAAGAAAAATTAGAAAAGAATTTTTATCTATTTTCAAGTATTTTTTTTATGAAGAAAAATTGGAACAAACATTTTTCATTAAGTCCCACTTTCTTATTTAGGGGTATTCTTGTTAGGGTTAGGGTCCTTTTTTTTTCAAGTACATTTTTGGTAAAAAAGTTAAAACAAAAGTGTGTGAATTAAGTTTTTTTTTTTTTGTCGATTGAGTGTGAGTAGGTGGAAGTTTTTTCCAATGCCAGGAAAATATCTCCAGCCGTCGGTAATGTCCCCTGTTTTTGCTAGACTGCACTTGTGACCGCATGTTGCACATGATATTGTTTTCGATAGTAGTTTTTGCTGTTGATAAAAATCAATTAAGGCGTCCGATATCTGTAGTTGTTGGCCGAAAACGATCAAAGTCATGTTTTGCTTTTTTTTCTTCCTGACTGACTTTTATGTAAGAAATCGTGGCTTTTTTTCTTTCTTTTTTTTTTTTGATATTTTTTCTCTTCCAATATTTTTATCCAATTGCTCGTCTGCTGCTCGGGAGTAGCATTTGCGCACATGCGCGTCGAGTTGAAACTAAGCGCGCGGCGTTGTGATTGGCTGATTGCCATGGTACGTCAGACAGCAGCTAAACCCGAGCTGTTGACCCCATGTTCCGAGAAAAGCCGAGTAAACGCTGAGTTACATCTAGTTCAAAGGATGCACTAGTACCGTAATGTGTAATGTGAGATCTTATTAAGTATTTTTCATACGCTTATCATGAAAAACATGTTAATATATAAGCTCCATCTAGTAGCAAAACTAACAATGTAAACATATTATTATTACGTAGACAAGTGTTTTATTTAAGAAATCATTATCACACTGCGTCAGTTGATGTAACCTACGACCCTCTGCATGTGTGTCTCGTTGAGTTCGGAAATATGCATGTTTAGGAATGTATACAAAATTTAAGTGTAACTTCGAATATGAAAATACTAATTCGAATAATTTATATTACAGATTATCTATATCCATCAAAAAATTACGAAATTGTAATTGTTTACCTATATAATTCGCTCAGATTTTCAGAATCTTTCATTTGTATTGGATAAATAGTAATATATAAGGTTGAGATTCAGTAATAAATATTACAAAAAAAGCACACAACTGCAAATGTTCCATGATTAACCTCGACTTCTGACCTTATATCTAACCATTTGCAGTCTTAATTCTGTCTTACTACATTGTGTAATGCATACACAAGATATAATTCATTAGTATTGGAGCTTAAAAGACAATTATATAAATTCTTGTTTTGTGATAACTTGATGTCGGTTGAACTTCTATTGGTTTCTATTGATTCTAGAATATGTAATGATGTGACATGTAATGGTTCACTGTTTTTAAGAATATCGTTCTTAGAAAGTCCCTGCTGTATACTGACAATCTAGTAAGCACACAAGAAAGTGTTTACCATTTTGTGTTTATTTATCCGACGAATGAACAGATCATACCTGAACCAGGTTAGAAGAATAACAGTTGATTTTTATTGATCCAAGCTTCCAGCATACTTCCAGCAAATAAAGTACAAAGGTAACGATATTTTAGTTGATAATATCATATTATCAACTAAAACATCGTTGGCAACACATTGTAACTACACAAGTTTTTTAGATTTAGTTTCCTCGTTGAGACTAGTGCTTAACCTAACATTACGTGTCTATTTTCCACTGCTTATATAAGGTCACATCCGAACAAACGACATCGATATAAACATCTGAGAGAAATGGCAAACACAGATTGGTGATCAAATATTAATAATTCAAAAATGTAAATGCTTTAAATTGTGGGATGAAATTACAATTTAACTTTTAGCTGAAGGTATATCCAGGAAAGAAATACGTAGACATCACAAAAATAAAAAATAAAATCTGTTTTGAATAATGTTTTTGAAATATTAATGGGAAATGTTGATGTTTGCAAAATCTGTTAATCCTGTGAAGTGAATCCATATTTGATTCAAATCGAGACCGTTCATGTTCCTTTGCAGTACATTTAAATCAGCAACAAATCATATTGTGTTTCTGTTATATGTGAATTCTATCATGCTTAAGTTCACCGATTGCTACAAACGTGAACTTTCTCAATATATTTGGTTCATTTACATTATTACTTTCGATCAAACATGTTTGTTTCGTTTTATGTTCGTATCCTGACAATTGTTTTTACTTTGCTATGTAATCGAATTGATGACACTTGATTATTTTCTGCATTTATTGGACTGTATTTTCTTTTGCAATCTAAAAGTGTTTCATCTGTGTGCAGTCTGCATGAGAGCACTTATTCTATTTAATTTCAGACGTCGAAATTCTGTCAGTAACATCTCTTTGCTTAAATAGAGATAGGTCCCTGTGGTATTGCCTCAAGTAATCTATCACGTTGAGAATCATGACAGATTGTACGCAACTCATGTGACATCAAGATAGATCTCTTCAGCTTAAAAAAAAACGATGCATTGTTACACGAATGTAAAAGTAAAAATGTACAAACTTTCAATTTATTAATGCATCGCTGATTCGGATTTTGCTAACCTACTTTTATTTAATCACGCTATTATAAAAAAAATGTCCGTATAAATATTTAATCAAGCTATTGTAAAAAATGTCCGTATAAATATGCATAAAGTTTTGTATAAAATGGCTACTGTTATATAAAAAGAACGTTGTGTGTCTTGTATGTGTGAGTTCGTTCTCTATGTACTCGAAAATGGCTGGCCCAATTTTTATGACATTTTAGACGAAGGTAATTTATGTATTTGGCAATGTTTTTAAATAGGTCTTGTATCGAAATGTCTTCGATAAGTATCGATTATCAACAATCAAAATAATCTGATGAAAGAAGGAACAGGCGATTTTGACCAAAGTTACACCTTACACAGCATAAAATCACAAGTGCATTTGAGAAGTTTTAGAATCGAACAAGCACAAAGACTTGACATATAAAATCAACAGTAGGTTCTTTGATATGATAGGAATGCGTTCGAAATGAATGTTTCTGTTTAGAGCATAATTGAAACATACTTGACTTTTGCATTTTAAACTTCAAGTCATTAAATATAAAAATAATTTTATAAAGTTCGCGGTAGGTTCTCTACAGAACAATGTAGACTAAAATATATTGTGGACTAAGTCATTGCGGAGAGGCATGTGAAGCTTCTTCCAATTGCATCGCGATATGTCCCCAAGCAGAGAAGTCAATCCATCGATTTGATTGAAAAATGGGCGATTTTTTTCTGTTTCGATGACAATAAAAGTATGGAACTGTGAAACATTCATCTATCATCATTCAATATCGGGCAAAGTCGGGTCACCTTGCTAGTCATATATAAATGTACATTATGTTGATGTGTTTATTCTATTATATTTTATCGTGTATTGCTTCTCACCGACGTAATATTTATATATTACGTGAAACCACTGTTCAAATCTTATAATGTTCTTCATCATTAATACAAGGTGCATGTCTTTGTGTGTGTATGTATATACATGAAACTGAAATATGATTGCTGTTCTAAATTTTAATTTTCGCTACAACGTTTCCATACGCGACGAACAAGCCTTGTTAGCCGCTAAGTTTCTAGTTTTTCTTAAAATTTGAGGTATGAAGAAAGGGTAACTGTATATATATATATATATATATATATATATATATATATATATATATATATATATCATTCAAATACTATCAGTTTGAATATATGGTTAAGTGTTAGTTTAACTCATTTAGAACTATTTTAAACTTTATCCGCTCACTAATTTTGCGATCAAATTTAAAACAATTTTTACAGTTTATAGGTCACCTTCTCAGATATATTTTGAAATAATATTTTTAATCTTCGTTTATTAAAACTAAATTTATAATAAAATTACTAGTGTTAAAAGGTTTTCAGAATAAGTAAGGAACGTGAGAGGTGGTTTCTTCTAATTATCTGTTGATTACCAAAGCAACTTTTTTCAATATTAACGTTTTAAAGACGATTTCTTCTGATTAGCTGTTGCTTACGATAGAAAATTTTTCATCGTCGACACTTTCATAAATCATAGTGAGAATGTCGCTCGCATGCTATCTTACTTGAGTTATATAGAGAGAGTTAACAAAAGTGATGCTCTTTGCTGTACTAGGGCTGATAATCTTTCGCTTAAGAAGTCACCCGTAAATTCTATTTCTCTCTTTTGTTTCCGTGTAAGGGCTGATAATATTTCGCTTACGATTCTGTTTCTCCCTTTTTTTGTTTATTCTTTCTGTTTATTTACTTAATTACGCATTTTATTTGATTTTTTTATTTAGTCAATGTAAGAACTTGGTAATAATGTTTAATGGATTATTAAAAATACGTATGCTGTTGAACACAAAAAGAAAATATTCTTTCAAAGCAAAGCCTGGAAAAATCGTTGATTCCACAGAAAAATGCGAGTAGGAAAGGTAATATGATTAAATTTAGAAAAGTAAAAGGACTAGTTGTTTAAGCTGGGAAAGAAATAGACAAGATTTTCTAGTAAAAAATATTATAAATTTATAACTTAAAATATTACAGCATTAAGAATTTTTATAAATTTAATTTAACATTTGTATAAATTCTTAATACTGCAATATTTTAAGTTATAAATTTATTATATTTTTACTGGAAGATTTTGTCTTTTTCTTTTCCAGTTTGAACAACTAATCTTTTTACTTTTCTAAGTTTAATCTTAACCATATTACTTTTCATGCTCGAATTTTTCTATGTAATATATATATATATATATATATGTGTGTGTGTGTGTGTGTGTGTGTGTATGTTTGTGTGTGTGTCTGTGTGTGTCTCTGTGTATGTATAAATGTGTGGGTATCAAAAATGAGCAAATATTACTTTTCATGAGAAATCATGCATGTTTTTATTCTGTTTTTTATCATAAATCCGCAAAAATTGAATTTGGCAAACAAAATGTTCGCAACCAGAATAACACTTTTAGACGTGTTGGTTTACCGGTTTCTGATAAATCCGTCTTGGACTTAATAGAGGCATATACATGATAAATAGCACTAATCTATATTTAAACTAAAGCGAACCACGAAACGCGGAAGATGTCTGCTCACAATCGTGACGAAGATTATTTTTTTTACATTGTGTGTGTGTGTGTGTGTGTGTGTGTGTGTGTGTGTGTGTGTGTGTGTGTGTGTGCGCGCGCGCGGATTTGCACCTACTCTGTCACTTGATCTTAAAATCAATGCATTACTTTGGCCGTGCACTCTGCGACTTAAGCTATGATTTGGAAACAGAAATTCTCATGTTTTATTTCCAGCTGCGCTAATCTGGCACAAGACCATCCACTCTAGACAGCGTATTACATAACGTAATGTCGTTTACATACTTGTTCCTTTTTCATCAAATTTTCTTGCATAGATTTTTCAAGTGATCGTCACTTCTTATAAATTTTCTTGGTTTTCATAATCTCTTTGATTATTTAATTAAGCACTAATCTCCATCTATCTATCTATCTATCTACTCCAATATAATATAAAATGGACTTTGTATTTGCGTGTGTGAAAATGTTCGTTCCTTTTAGACTGGGATACGGCTCGGCCGATTTTTGTTTTTTATTTTACACGAAGATACTTTATGTGTGTGGGAGTGTTCTTATGCGGGTTTTCTATCGAAATGCATCTGATAATTATCGGAAATCGTTAATCGAAAAAATCTGATTAAAGACCTAAGTTAACATTTTTATAAAACATAACATCACAAGTGCATTTTTATCATCGAACAAACAAAAAGGCCTAGCTTATAAAATCAACTGTTGATGCTTTTTTAAGATAGGGGCGCGTTTGAAATAAATATTTCTTTTTAGAGCACAACTGAACCATGATACTTGACTTTTGTATGTTTAACTTTAATTCAGCCATTATGTAAACAGCTGTTTCCTTGATAAGAAAGGGGCGCGTTCGAAATTAATATTTATTTAGAACACAATTGAACCATGTGATTTTACGTTTGCATGTAAAACTTAAAGTGAAGCCATTATTTACAAATAATTTTATGAAATCATATGAAGTTTTCGAACTCGGGAATCTATACAAAATTTCGAACAGAACTCTTTAGTTAATCTACGATAATAGATTAATTTCGTTCCGTCAACCATGCTTGGAAGATATCTTAAGTAATTTTCACATGATTTATAATTAGACACCTGTCACAATGGATAAGGATATTAAGTAGTTATAATTGCTACGTGAATATCTACTGTAGATTGAAGATGAAATTCGCACCAAAGAATACCTAAGAGTAAAAAAAACTACTCAAAACTTCTGCCAAATCATGGCTGACGGAACGAGAAAAATAAACCCGTAATATAGTCTTGTTTGAAATTCTGAAGATATTACTGAGTTCGACAGAAATCTTTTCGAGTTCGACAAGACACACCGTAAGTAGGCGGAAGTTACATCGGCCAAAACGTCGTGAGAATAACACGCAAGATAGGAATAGTAATCCGAATAATACAAATCATCATCTTAAAAAATTTCAAAGCAAATTCCCCTTTTTTCTCTTTCTTTCTTTATTTCTTTCTTTATTTCTCTCTCTCTTTCTCTTTCTCTCTCTTTCTCTTTCTCTTTCTCTGTGTGTTTCTAGATTGGAGAATAAATAGATGATTGCAAAAACAGACGAAAGTTGTTCACATTTTCTGAATGATATATTGTATGATTATTTGACAGTGCCAATGTATGTTTGTTCCATTTAAAACCTTTCAAGAGTCATCTCACTGTTGTTAGTTGTATCAGTCACGTTTAAGATACAATAATTCTTCTACTTTTCAGCAAATGGAAACTAAGATAAGAAATTCTTACTTTTAGGGGCATTTTCTATTTAATGGACGTATTTAAAACGTACAGATAATGGCGATGTTCACTTATCAACAGGCCTTATATTAAGCTAATCTTTGATTACATTCCTCTGTCTCTCTCTTATATATATATATATATATATATATATATATATATATATATATATATATATATATATAAGTGTTGGATACATTATTTTTCTTCGTAACTCTAATTAGTGTTTAAGATTTTACCTAAACTTCGGTCAGTATATTCCTATTACTATTCTAGTTTATATTTGGTGTGGTAATTACAAAATCAATTGTTTAGAAAGTGTATAGTTAAGTAAAAATATAAATAAACATTGTTGCGTTCAACAGATTAACTCGCTGTCTATAGTTGCACATGTGTTTTTCTGCAAAGATTTGCGGGTATTTTGCACCATTCTTCTTTGCAGAATTATTCTAGTTGTTGAATATTTTCTGAATTCCTCTTGTAGTCATTGATCTTCAATATTTTCCACAAATTTTCAATTGGGTTTAGGACTAGAGTCTGACTGGGCCAAATAAGAACGTCAATTTTATTATCTTTAAGCTATCATTTGTTTTGTTTGGTGTTTGTTTGGGCTGATTGTTCAATCCTGAAACACGGAACTGCTATTATATCCCAACAAATCAGCAGAGTCCGCAGGTTTTTCTCCAGAATATCCCTGTACATACGTCCATTCATTCTACCATTAATAATTTCTAATACATTAGTACCATGATGATTTCTAATACATTAGTACCATTGGATGAAAAAAAAATACCATAATCGAATGACTGCCAAACTTCACTGTACGAATGGTAATCTTTTTATTGTAGGCTGTGCGATTTTTCCGCCATACCTGTATTGCTGTGTTTCTTCTAAAGATTTCGATTTTCGTTTTGTCTGACCAGATTACTTTGTTCCAAATTCTTATGTTTTAATATAATTTAAATGTGATCTGATATGTTGACGCTTCAATAATAGAACTGTTATTGGAGATTTTGAAACAAAACCTATACGATTTAGAGTCTACTGATTGTATCCTTGCTCACATTAATCTCATCTTCTCTGAGGTCAGTTTGAATTTCGCCACGAGTATGAAAAGGCTTTCTTTGCACCTTGCTTACCCACCTTGTTTTTTTGTTTGTTTGTTTTTTGTTTTTTTTGTTTGTTTGGTTTTTTTTTCGGTTTTTTTTTCGTTTTTTTTTTTTGTTTTGTTTTTTTCGTTTTTTCGCTTGGTAAATCATATTTTGGAAGATTTGCAACAGCTTTACCAGAGTAAGTAAACTTTCTAATAACGTTTCCAACTGTCCTAAGTGGTAAATAAAGTCCCTTAATATTTTTCAATACCCCTTCTTTACTTTGTTATTATCAATGATTTTTTACGAATATCTATTGACAACTATTTAGTTTAAGGTATTTCTATAAATGAACTGATTGACTTTGAAGCAAAAGAACATACACCGGAAGAATTTTATATTTTTATATAAAGCGTTGATTTGTCAGTGAACACTCGCTTGCATTATTGCAACACCCAAAGCAAAAGTCATCTAAAATTATTTTAGAAAATATGTTTTGCGTTTGTTAATTTATATTTTCCTTAAATATAAACTTTCTAAACTTTTATTTTGTAATTATTGCTCCAAATATAAGTTGAAATAATAATTAGAATATACGGATTAAATTTTAAGTAAAATCTTGAACCCTAATTAGAGTTATGAGGAAAATTTAACGTATCGAATGATTTTGCGTAGCACAATATATATATATATATATGCATATATACACATATATGCATATATACATATATGTATACATATATATACATATATATGTATGCATATATGTATACATATATATACATATATACATACATATATATGCATATATATACATATATACATATATGTAACCATATATATATACATATATGTATACATATATATACATATATATGTATGCAGATATGTACATATATATACATATATACATACATATATATGATGATTGCTGCATCTTTCCAGATGATCGCCGTCACATTGAGTTCTCCCAATCTTGCCCTCAATGCTATCTCAGATGACTCTGCACTCCCGCCGCAGATTTTCACATCTTGAAGCAGATGTGACATACAAATTGAGCAATTTCCATCGAGTTGACTTCCTCTGGAGGTTGAAGAGTATTCCGATGAACAATCACATGTCTCCTAAAACCAGCAAACTGTCAAACAGATCGTTTGGTTCGGACTAATAGGTGCAAAGTTGACCTGAATAGGAGTTTTGTGCGACTTAATGTGGTTGATGTAGCCAGCTTTTGACAAAAGCACTCGTTCACAAGTGTGACATTCCCAGCTCTTTGTGTCATGGTTAAGACCATCAATTAAACCTTTGCGAAGCTTTCGCTTCAGATTGCTGTGGGTCTGCTTTCTTTTCTCTAGAGCATCACAACTTTCACGTACAAGCTTTCGCCACTTCGGCCTTTGCAGAGTAAGTTCTTCCCATGTGTCGATGTCGATTTGTAAGAGTTTCAAATTATTCTTTGTAGCGTCCCTGAACCTCTTCCTAGGCTTGTGTTGAGGGCGCTTGCCACTTTCCAGCTCCCCGTAAAAAATTTGTTTTGGCAGCCTACAATCTTTCATTCAAATCAAGTGGCCCACCCAACGTATGTGAGATCTGATTACAAGGCTCTTAAAACTATAGCAACATGCTCTCACAGGGACTTCAGTATCGGGTACTTGTGCTTGTCACTTGATGTTTAAGATACGTCTCAAGCATTTTGGGGGAAATCGTCATTTAATGTGCCTTTGATACAATGCCCATGTCTCCGATGAACACAACAGTGTGGTTAGCAAACATGTTTTGTAAACACAGATCTTAATCCTATCTGTGATGCCACGATCAGACTACACTCTCTTCTCCAACCTTCCAAAAGCTACAGATGCCTTCTGAATTCGCCTGTGGATTTCAGTGTCGAGACAGCCATCCCTCGACAGAGAACTACCAAGGTACACAAATGAATCCACTACTCCCAGTCTAGCACCACAGACCATGATGTTCGGCTCCACGTATGACTGGCCCGGTGCAGGAGTGAACATCACCTTTGTTTTAGACAGACTGGTCCTCAGACCAAAGGCAGTGCAGAGTCAGCAAAGCTATCCATTATATGCCGCATATCAGTCTCAGTGTGCAACAAAAAAAAACAGCATCGTCCGCATACAGTAACTCCTTGAACAAGAAATGCTGCAGCTTGGTTCTGGCATTAAATCTTCTAAGGTTAAAAATGCAGCCTGCAGTTCAAAACTTTAACATGACACCCCTATCGCAACCTCGAAATATATATATATATATATATATATATATGTGTGTGTGTGTGTGTGTGTGTGTGTGTGTGTGTGTATGTATATATATATATATATATATATATATATATATATATATATATATATATATATATATATATATTCATTCCAGGTAACAAGATATCAAAAAATTAAGAATAATTGAATTTTAACAAGGGTCGTTGATAGTGCTCAATCAAAGAGAGCAAATTATATTTCATTATTCTCTATGTAAATACAGGAATATCTTGTTACGATGTGCAGATCGTTTCAACCATATTTGTATTTCATTAAGCAAGAAAAATTAAAATCCAAAAATTAAAAAAGAAAAATTAAAAAGGTTCCAGACTTTTACAATTTTGGGGAGAGAAAAAATGGTATGACTTACGTGAAGAAAAATTATAGTTCTTATGGGTTTAAATTAATTACAAACATCAAATTTCCGTTAAAGAGGAGGAGGTTAAAAAGATAGTTTTAGGGAAAAGTTAGAGAGAGTGATAAGAAGAGAGGGGTAATAAAATGATATATGGGAGGGGCTATGAATACACCAAGGTGGCGAAAAGGAGAAGGGAGGCGTGAAAACAGTTGGCATGGGGTCGGACGACGATATTAACCATAGTACAAGTCAACTCATTTGAAAGTGTTTCAACTAAAGTAAAAAAAAAAGTATTTGATATTGCCTATCAATAAAACGCGACGTCTTTCGTTCAATTATTTATTTTTTTAATTGTTAATTTTTATTTATATCTTTTGGTTTTGAAATTAACGTTGACTTTTTTCCCGTTGTATCGAATTGGATAGTTCTTTATTTAATTTGTATCTTAAAAAGTTAGAATATTTAAGGTTAGAAAATAGTAGTTATTTTAGCTTTTATTTTTTTCTTATATACACACATATATACATGCATACACACATATATAGAAACGCACACAAATGCACATGTATATAGATATACCCACACAGACATACCCACACAATCAAATGTACATGTATAGACTGTGTTTGAAATTTGTATTAATTAATATAAGTATTAATGGGTTTTTTATTGTGATTTATAATTATTATTTACATATTTCTTTTTTATATGTATTTTCCTTTATTAAAACTTATTAAGTTTTGATATATAAAGGGTGTATTTTAATCTAAATAATTTTCGAAGGATTTTCCAACGAATTTTAAAATTTAACTACGGTCACCTTTAAATTCTACAGTTTGAAAGTCTTTTCAAAATTATATAGTGTATTTTAGGAACTTAATTTATCCTTATAAAAACGTAATTCCTTATGAATATTTTATATATCTTAGAAAGTGTGTAATTTATATTATTGGGACTCTTTAGTTTGATATTTACAAATATATGTTAGGGAATAGGTACAGTGAAACTAAGTACGAATTTAGTACTTCACAAAGTAAAGTGAGAAATAACGATCAGAGCTTAAGTGTTAATTTTATTGAGTATGTTCTAGTAATATTTGGATAGCTTCGTATAATTATCAAAAAATTGCATTTTAGGCTTATTTACTTGTTGGTGGTTGATTTAAACAAATGGGATACTTAATTATATGGGTGTATTAGGCATATTACTCATACATATGCATATATACACGTAGCATACAGATAGAAACAAACATAGTAATAGTGACACAATATCAATGCTTATCCAATACATATATATAAATACATAAATATAAGCAAATGAACATGTATACATACGCATATATGTATATACCCACATACAACCAAACATCATATACGCATACAAACATATATACATATATATTAGCTCATACAATATGTACACACACATGCATAAGCATATATATATGCAGACAAACATACACATATACAAATGTACACGAAAATACACCTATATACCGCATGCAGACATTTTATCGTCTTAGTAGAGTTATGGGTTTATTTTATATATACTTGCTTGTTGTATAGAATTAATTATTAATCTGTATCTTAATAAGTTAATATATTAAAGCTTATTAAGTAATAGTTATTATAACTTTTAGTATACTTAGATATATATACACACATACACACATACATATATATATACATAAACGCCTATGTTCAAATATATATTGTGCTTTAAAAACCATTAATCAACCTTTACATCTGTGTATATATTTTTATTATTTATTTATTATTGTTTATTAATGTTTTAATATAAAAAGACTGTATTCTTATCAGAATCCCATATCAAAATTATTTTCCAAGGTTTTCTAAAGAAACTTAAAATACATTTAAAAGCATCTGTAATCATTACTATTTGAAAGTCTTTTCTAAAGGTTTATATTGTTTTTTTTTAAAAGAACTTAAATTATTTTAATAAACCCACCATTTTTTCTTAATTCATTTTATATGTCTGGGAGTATATTTCGATATATGTTAGGGATTTAGAGTAGTTAAACATTTAAAAAATGTAATATATTAAGTACGAAATAAAATAAAACGTATTAGGAGGGAAACTTTCGAGTTTGGGTTTTTATTTTATAGAGGTGCTTATGTTACTGATATTATCTAGGTGTTAGTGGTAAGTTTACTTAAATAGGATGTCGAGCTAAATGGGAGTATAGGGTGGATGTCGGAAACACTAAAAAATCGAGTATACATATATAATCACAAAATAGCCTATTATTCCCACTTACCCTTACATATACACACATATATATATATATACATACATATGTATATACATAAAAAATATATACATACTAAAACTATATATACAATCACCCGTACAACGCATATACATATATATATATATATAAATATTAATACATAGACAAATACATAGTACACAATATTAATACATAGACAAATACATATATACACAAAAACACATACAAAACACATATGTATACATATAAATACCCAATAAACATATATACATACAGTATACCGATTATCTATTGTTTTGATTAAATTATAGATTTTTTTCTAATATCGATAAAGTTAAATTAAGAAGTAATATTAAGATTACTAAGAAGATGTTCTTTATAATGTCTGCAGTTTGTAGAAGTTTCTAACCTTTTATTGAGTAACTCTCTGTCTTTAAATCGTATGATAAATTATTTCTCTGAAAGACAATGTCGATCAAAGTGAGGAACATGTTCTAGCTTTTGCCGAATATTCCATTCCATACTTGGTGTTAGGTTTTTTCAATAAGTTCCATAAGTATTCTGAAAGTGACGTATTAATTTTACTGTTGGGGGTTTTCAAATGAACTTTTGTGACCTCTAAACTGTTCCTTGAATGTATTACCTGCCATACCAATATAATATTTACTACTATTTAGGCTTTCTTTCGTGGCGATTTTGGCACTGTATACTACTGATGCTACTTAGCAATTTCCATTCAATGAACATTCATGTTTATTTCTACAATTACAAGATTTTGTGGTGCTATATTATTATTTATTATTTGATTCAGATGTATTATTTAGAATCATCATGTTATGTTTCTTTATTATTTTTTCTAAATTTTCGCTACATCTATAGCTTGATTTTATCGCATTTTTATTAAATATTTTATTGAGGATATTATTGGGAGGGTCCTTTTTTAGATTAATGAATTTTCTTCTGAGATTGTTTTGGCGTTTAAATTGAACGGGTGGCGGAGTTAACCATATAATTTCCATTTTTCTCTTATTTCTGAATGTCTTGATATATTCTAGTTTTGTATTTTTGTAACCGTTGTTCACGCCAGTCATGGCATTTTTTCTCTCCTCAAAATTTGAAAACGTTTGGAACCTTTTTAATTTTTTTATTTTATTTGAATTATAATTTTTCTCGCCTGATGAAATCCAATATGATTGAAACGGTCTGCACATCGTAGGAAGATATGACTGTATTTACATGAAAAATAATATATATATATATATATATATATATATATATATATATATATATATATATATATATATTCAAACATATATTGTTAAATAGCAGGCATAAAAATGACAATTCGAAAAAAAAAGAAAAGTTTTTTAAAAAGTTTATTTAACAAAACACTCCGTGCTATTTAACAATATGTCTTAATTAAAAATATATATGCTGCCTAAATGTACAAGATATATATATATATATATATATATATATATATATATATATATATATATATATATATATATATATATATATTATAGGGAGACTTGACGTTGCTCGCGATTGTATATGATGATCAACAAACTGTCAACCCCCTCACACTATTATCGTCATTGAAATCGGTGAAATAATAATGACAACTGTAGCAGAAAACACACATACACACACACATATATATATATATATATATGTGTGTGTGTGTGTGTGTGTTTGCGTGCTTGTATGTAAAAAATTCATTATTCATCATAATAGTGATTATATAGAGAGAAAGCGACATAGTTTGTATATATATATATATATATATATATATATATATATATGATGAAAATAATGGAAATAGTATTCCGACAAAATAGATTATATATATATATATAAATATATATATATACATATATATATATATATATATATATATATATAGAGAGAGAGAGAGAGAGAGAGAGAGAGAGAAATAAAAACGAACAAACCGTAATATGTGTTCATCAACGTTTCGTCTTTATTTCGAGACTCATCCAGAGGAAGTCTCGAAATAAAGACGAAACGTTGATGAACACATAATACGGTTGG
Organism: Euprymna scolopes; assembly: GCF_053919585.1. Classification (NCBI taxonomy): domain Eukaryota; kingdom Metazoa; phylum Mollusca; class Cephalopoda; order Sepiida; family Sepiolidae; genus Euprymna; species Euprymna scolopes. Next base: position 53,955,992 of record NC_136510.1, on the reverse strand, counting down.
TTCGCTTTTATTTCTTTCTCTCTCTCTCTCTCTCTCTCTCTCTATATATATATATATATATATATATATATATATATATATATATATGCATTTGCAAATTTGAATTAGGCTTATCCAATTTAGTATTAAAATATCGATGAGAATAGCACAAAGTTTTTTTAATATAGCTCAATAGTGCTATCTTGGAGCTATAAATACTTATATAATGCACTACTTCAGAGGAAATGGAACACATTTTTATCTTTATTTCAGAAAAGGTTACAGTTTTATTATGAATATATACCTACAGTTGATTCAACTCATTGCTAGTATAAAATATATAACAGTTTTCAACATGTGTTATTTATTATTTTAATACCAGCTAAGCAACTCCTCGGCGCAGAATATACATAAAAACTGTAGATAAATATGAATTACACCATCTTATGTACAGTCGTCCTACACCAACAATCCGATGCATTCACAGTTTTTGACTTTTTTATTGCTCTATCACATATTACGCGTCATATAGATAAACAGTCTATTATATAGAATTTGAAGAAACAATAAATGAATAGTGTATAATCTTTACTTTTAGACTATTTAAAAATACATTTAGCTTTGATTTTCCTATTTTCTATTGATATTTTCCGTTGTACAGGCGTTATCTTTTATAAGCACTTTACTTTTTCAGCACACTGTATTTCTTCCAACATACAACTTCCGGGTATTTATAATTAGTTCTGCGGTGAACATAGTGCATCTCTGGGGCCTTGTGTTATTTAATTCAAACCTAAATTAATCAATTATTCCTATTAATTAAATTAATGTTTTAATTAATTTCAATTTATTACAAGTATTATTATTTTAATTAAAGATTAATACTTCAAGTGTATATCTATATTCCTTCCATCTCTTACACTTGATCAAGTTTGTTTATATTTATCGCGTGCTCACTTTCGATCAATTTAATCTATCACTTGTAATGTTTGATACTTTTATTTTCTATTTTCGTTCTTATTAATAGTCAATTATTTTAATTATTTAAAGATATTGTGAATTCTATTCTTTTCGTGTAATTTAATTTGCATGAATTCTCTACGACTTCTCAGCGTTGCATACTCGCCATTAAGGCAGTTCAGTAGTAGTAGACCAAAACTTACCAACTCACCAAGTTATACATTGTAAGTATTAATTAAATAACATATAGTATATTTTAATCTAATTGGTTTAAATAATACATATTTACTTAACATATAATACTGTCTAATTTAATTATGTGTAGTATATATATATATATATATATATATATATATATATTAGGTTTATTGTATTTTAGAATATATCAGTATTAAAATGTTATTTTGTAGCAGCTATATTACTTCCGGTGTCTATTTATCTTTTCTAACTGTTCCTCTAAGAAATCATTTTAATTAAATGTTAAAATTTTTCTTCAGATTCATTATTTATTATCATTTGTTCTGAATATTTATGTTAATTTTATTTTCTGTAGCATTATATAAATATTATATAAATATTATATAGATATTATATAAATATTATATAAATATTATATAAATATTATATAAATATGGTGATATCACCGAATTATACCATTTCACTTAGTATAATTTTTATAACTCAGTATATGTATAGCAATAATAGTCATTTTATTTTATTTTATTTTAATAATATTTATCCTATTTTTGCACAATATATTATTCTAAAAGTAACTTTAAAATTTCTTTTCTACATCTTCTATAACTATAATGTGTATTTAAAATCTAACTTTTGTCCTAGGTATAAAAGTTTTGTTTCTTTTTGATATTTATTTCAATTTTATGCATATATTATCACTTTCTTTATATTCATCTTTTAATCGTCGCATTCCATTCTACATTTATTTTACTTAGTACTTTGGCTAGTAGACTCATAGAGACGTGTTGTCAAAAGTACTATTCAACTTTATTTTACATGAAGCACACACACGGACACAATTCACAATACTTTTAGTTTGAGACATATACGGTTATCGGCGCTTATTTCCAGTAGTTGCATGGCTCAGTCCATAGATGGCGTTATCAACTTTCTCTTCCGTGTCTCTCTTTATTTCTTTTTGCCCGTGGCACGTAACAATTACGGACTTGCCCCACGCGTTCCAAGTCTGGTTTAAACACGCAAAGCGACTCGACAATGAAAGGAACTACTGCGTACTGACTCACCTTTACAGAGGTAAGCAATATATATATATATATAAATATATATATACATATATATATACATATATATATACATATATATACTGCGTATTGATACACCCTTACAGAGATAAGCAATATATATATATATATATATATATAACTACTTCCTTTATTCACATAAATTTAATAGACGAAAGTATAGATTTATGCGTAAACTTTAAGTATTTACTTCAAAAGTGCTCAATACGTAGGTAGAGCTAGTTAGTAATTTTAAAAATATGTATGGCGATTAAGCTACACTGAATATTCTGCGTTTCATCCAACTATAGGATTCGTCAGGCCTATGCGCGAATTCTGTCGTTGCTACTTGTTTTTATATATGTTGAGGATTTCTAGTTGGCCAATCAGCTTTCTAGTTTCCACCGCGCCCCTTCCTATCAGCCAATGGGCATGCATTTTATCAAACAAAGGATCTGTTTTAGAACTAGGTTAGTGGTTTTTGGTGGCCGTTCTCCTTTTTTTTATACATATAAATATACCTATGTGTACACAATAATGCACATATATATACATATATACATATATATATATACATATATGTGTGTGATCGTTTATGTATATTCATGTTTATTTAATTTATTTATTTGTTTGTTTTCTATTGTTACTGTTAGTTTTAAAGCTATTTTGTATCGCTATCCTAGAGTAAGTTTTATTTTGTGAACACAGTTGTTTGCTATTTCCCGCCTACAGTTTAATAGATTTTGAGATTCTTTAAAGTACAGGAGAGAAAATTTTTCATGGAGGCATAATTTATATGGGTCGTCTAAATGTCTGCATGTTGTAGCTTGTCTCATTATTTTCCATTCGACTACCGGCGAATGTCCGCTTTCTTTGAGTTCCCAGTATTTATTCGCTAGTGTTGTTTTTATACAGTGTTTTTTATTTTTGAATGTGATAAACTAAAAATTAGCGATAAAGTTGGCAAATTGAAACCTAGAGAGTCATACATTCTGCTTAAAGACCACAAATGGGACTTTAATAATAATCCCAGCACCCGCCTGATAAACCCAACTAAACCAGAAATAGGTAGAATTAGCAAAACTATACTTTCTAGAGTAAACAAATAAATCAAACAGGACCTAAAACTAAACCAGTGGGCAAATACTACCGAAGCAATCACCTGGTTTAAAAATATAGAAAACAAAGATTAATGTACGTTCATACTGTTTGAAATCATATTTTATCCCTTGATATCCGAAGAACTTTTTAACATTGCCCTAGAATTTGCCGAGGTATACACTGATATATCCTCAGAAGAAATCAACATAATTAAAAATGTAGAAAATCAGTTCTAATAAATAACAATAACCAATGGATAAAAACTAAAATGAAAAATTCATTCGATTTGGCGATGGGTGCCAGAGACTCTGCAGAGGCAACAGATCTTGTGGGATTATTCATTCTATATACCCTCACAAGCATATTCGATACTACCGATATCGGCCTATATAGAGATGACGGACTAGCTATAATAAAAAACTCCAACAAAGTCAAGGGAGAAAATTTTAAGAAAATCATACACAAAGAAATGAAAAAATTAGGCCTAAAAGCGGACATATCAGCTAACATAAAAGTAACAAACTTCCTGGACGTCACGTTAAACTTAGATAAAAACACATATGAACCATACTTAAAAGATAACGCTACTCCAATTTACGTAAACCCTAAGTCCAACCACCCACCATCAATTATAAAACATATTCCTAACTCGATCGTAAGTAGACTTAGTAATAACTCAAGCGATGAAAATGCATTTAACAGGTCATCCAATATTTACGAAACAGCCCTAAAAAATAGTGGATACAAAAATATCGATATCAAATATAAGCAACAAAACACCAACAACTATAATAAAATTAAAAACAGAAGAAAAAGAACTATAATTTGGTATACGGCCCCATACAATCAAATGTTAAAAACAAAACTTGGCAAGAAATTTCTAGATCTTATTGAAAAACACTTTCCCGCAACCAACCCCTTACACAAAATCTTCAATAAAAATACCTTGAAGTTATCTTACAGTTGTTGCGAAAATTTAGAGATGATAATTAAGGCACATAATAACAAAATACTAAATGAAAACAATGTAAACAACAACAAAATAAACAATAAAAAGTAGACACCATGACATAAATAAAACCAACACTAGCAGAAATAATAATAATAATAATAATAATAATAATAATAATAATAATAATAACAACAAACCAACCCCGGAGAAAAACAACCATACCATAAATAAAAATACTAGTAACGAACAAGATAAATGCAATTGTAGACACCGCACACTTTGCCCAGTCCAAAATAAATGTCTAACAAAAAGCGTAGTTTATCAAGCAACAATATTTGCGAAAGAAAACCCGAATAACAAGAAATATTACATAGGCATGACTTCCTTCGATTTCAAAACCCGATACTATGACCACAAAAGCACATTCAAAAATAAAAAAACACCTTATAAAAACAACACTAGCGAATAAATACTGGGAACTCAAAGAAAGCGGACATTCGCCGGTAGTCGAATGGAAAATAATGAGACAAGCTATCACATGCAGACATTTAGACGACCCATGTAAATTATGCCTCCATGAAAAATTTTCTCTCCTGTACTTTAAAGAACCTCAAAATCTATTAAACTGTAGGCGGGAAATAGCAAACAACTGTGTTCACAAAATAAAACTTACTCTAGGATAGCGATACAAAATAGCTTTAAAACTAACAGTAACAATAGAAAACAAACAAATAAATAAATTAAATAAACATGAATATACATAAACGATCACACACATATATGTATATATATATGTATATATGTATATATATGTGCATTATTGTGTACACATAGGTATATTTATATGTATAAAAAAAAGGAGAACGGCCACCAAAAACCACTAATCTAGTTCTAAAACAGATCCTTTGTTTGATAAAATGCATGCCCATTGGCTGATAGGAAGGGGCGCGGTGGAGACTAGAAAGCTGATTGGCCAACTAGAAATCCTCAACATATATAAAAACAAGTAGCAACAACAGAATTCGCGCATAGGCCTGACGAATCCTATAGTTGGATGAAACGCAGAATATTCAGTGTAGCTTAATCGCCATATATATTTTTAAAATTACTACATATATATATATATATATATATATATATATATATATATATATATATATATATATATATCCGTATTGAATATTATAACATGACGGGTGCACTGATCAGGGTAAAATCCTAGTCATCTTACAAATTATAACACACCGGCTCCCCATGGTCAAATCCTGACGCAACTATACTAATTACTACGTTGTCAGATAGTTTTCCACTGGTTACAAGTCCTAGTCCGCGTCTACTATTTGAAATCCTATGTCTCGGGATTATGTGTAACCTACCGAAGTTTTTACCTCTCTCTCGTTAGGCCGTGTTAAAGGTCGAGCTCGGATGGCTACAAAGTTCTTGTTATTCTATATTAGATAAGTTTAATGAACCCAATATAAACTACCAGGCAACACTGCTTCTATGCGTTGGACAGCGCTACCATTAACAAAAATAGATCTTTCATCAACCGGTTGATGTGACATTCGTTGTCAAGTGAAAATCGTGTTATCGGCAATTGCTCTCACACAGGAGCGAACAGAGAAAAATAAGCAAAAATACAATTGACATAAATCTTTTTTTACGGGATGTATATTTATAACGATATCAACACAATACAATACGTCGAAATTATAAAGACCAAAAAATAACAAGAGAAAAAAATAACCTCACCGGAGAGAAAAAAAACTTACAAACTATGCCGCGCGTGCTCTCTTTTGTACAGCATCTTTGTTCTTCTATATGAAAGGGGTATTTAATGTTAGCTTGTGTTAACTTTGGATCGGCTATAAATGAACTAGATTTTTCTTTCTTCATTTCTGTCTTTCTATAATTGCGTCGAATAAAATAAGATTTCCTTATTTATTTAGGAACAACAATCCGGATTACGAGGTTTGGAGTAGAGACGGATCTTTATCCCTTATCTTCTTTTCTTGGCCATCTAAGTTATAACGTTTCTCAAATCTACAAAAGCCTTGAAGATTTAGTCAGCGAAACACCCATGGACTGGGCTAAAGTATCCCAGCATCTCTAAACCTACTTAAAAAAAACTCTCTCCTTGAAACTAAAACTTCTCAGAAACTCTAGCGTGAAGCCTTATTTGATACCCAGGGGATGGAAGGGTCGATGAGACTTGTTAACAAATTAAAACTCGCAACGTAATTCCTCGCTACGCATCAGCTCTTTACTTTTTGCATATCAACTAAGCTTCAAGAACACCTGTGATTCTCACGATCCGTTTATTGCTCGGGTCACTTGGATCACTGGTTTTAACTAAGTCGGATAAAATTTTTTCGACAATTCAAGAATTACAGCTAATTTTGGCAATTCTTATCGATAAGAGAATCAGCTTTAGCAAAAAAAATCTATCACTCGGCTATATAGCTTACGTAATCGAGATCAATATTGGAAATATTGTAATATACTATTAAATATAGCAGTTAGTTAGCAAGAACCATTCCCACCTCACTTAGCCTCACAGTGCTAGCTACACTGACGAGACATTTGCACTCTGCCCAACCGATGGCGTCACAACATTTCAAGTCCAAATATATCAATTTTTACTTTGATATTATAAAAGTAAAATATAAATATACATTTAGGTTTTGAATGCCCACTACAGTTACATGCATTAGTTAAAGTTAAAGGCATTTTCATCGAGCTTAATTAATCGTGTCTATATATATATATATATATATATATATATATATATATATATATATATATATATATATATATATATATATATATATATATCGTCAGTTACAAGTTAGCCTGCAGGCGGCGTGGAAAGCCCTCTTCATAGAATCTTCGTTTGCGAAGTACTGCCAATATATATATATATATATATATATATATATATATATATATAATGTGTATATATATTATATATAATATGTGTATATATATAATATAATATATATATAAAATATATTTATATATAATATATAGTAGTAATTTATAAAATATATATGGCGATTAAGCTACACTGAATATTCTGCGTTTCATCCACTGTAGGATTCGTCAGGCTGACGAATCCTACAGTGGATGAAACGCAGAATATTCAGTGTAGCTTAATCGCCATATATATTTTATAAATTACTAACTAGCTCTACCTACGTATTGAGTACTTTTGAAGTAAATACTTAAAGTTTACGCATAAATCTATACTTTCGTATATTAAATTTGTGTGAGTAAATGAAGTAGTTATAATATATAGTATATATATATATCTAATATATATATATGTAATATATATATATATACATACATATACATATATAAACTTTTATAACAGAAAGTATATAACTTTGCATGATTTGCAATGAACGGTGCAGTGTTCTAAATATAAACAACGAAACCATCAAATCTTCGAATGGCCCTTGCATTTAATCTATGCGAAAAAATCATTGCTAGACATGTCACGTATCTAGAATGACCTCTTAGGCCATCTGTTTCGTGTAAAAGATTAGGAGTGAGCACTAAGAAGAGTTAAAATAATCTTTTCTATTGCATCAATTTTCTGCCTCGACACACACACACACACACACACACACACACAAAGGAAGAAAGGGAGACAGAAATTTCAAGAGAATATCACATTGTTAATGAAGTTTTTTGCCTTATTTGAATCCAAATACAATCGAATGTAATAAGCAAAAAACAAAAGACTCACTTCACAATGTCCTCCGTGAAACGATACTTTTAAATTTTTTCAACCTTGAGTCTTTATTATGGAGCATACTTCTATAAAAAAAAATAACTAATACACACACACATACATATATATATACATATATATATATATATATATATATATATATATATATATATATATATATATAAAGTAAACGTTGCTAAAACATTAGAAAATATCTGCATTATACACATTGTTTTTATAATATCCTAGTGTTTATTTTTTAATTCAGTTCTATCTACATCACAAACGTTTCCGATTCTCCATCGAATCATCATCAGATTAAAATGCAATTAAAAAGAACCAATTTTATAAATGAAAATACCATTTGGGAGAATGTAACTTCATTAATAATATTAAATCTATTGCTATATTAGTTTCACGCCACTATTTTATCCTGCTTCGTCATTATGCACAGTGTAAATCCTTGCTCAAATTCTAAACGTCTGTAAAAACGTAAGCATTACTAGATAATAACACTAAAATAATACGTTTCTAAATCAATTTTTAAAAGGTTAAAAATATTTAAACTATTTTATTTTAAACTCATCAACTTACAATTAATAATGTTGCCTATGAAGTCAGTAATAATAGTTTAAAATGCTTAACGTAACACAATAGTATCTTATGACGATAATTCTTGCATCACAGAATTTTAATTATTAAAATTTTTCTCTGAAACAGTGTGAAAACGTTATTCATAATTTTATACGCCACTGTCACAGCTACATTTTTAAATGTTCTTCTCTACGGCATATTTGCTCGCGTTTTCACTTGAGATGATCCGACGAAAAATCGAAGATGTACGTGATATATATCGAATTTTAATTACTTAAAAATTAATATCGAAAAAAAATAAAACAGGTACAATTAAGCGAGTCTACTTATATATATATATATATATATATATATATATATATATATATATATATATATATATATATATATATATATGCATATAATTATTTTTTTACTATAATAATTAAATACCTACAGACACTAGTGTTTCATCCTTTCGGGAATCTTCAGTGCAGGGTGTCACGATTAATACCAGTCGAACGATTCGAACCCCGCACCACGAGACATCTCTGGCTCGGTTAGCGAAGACCCAATCCATTCGACTCTCATTAACCGCGTGAAATAACGTCGAATTTAAACATTTTAATTTCAAATGTTCATTTACGTCAGTCAGAGAGTGATCTAATCGTTATACGATGATCTATGCATAAGAGCTAAGTTGACCGACTTTAATTCAACTGAAAGTGCTCAACGATAAGAAACGAATTTCTTAAAGGGGCTGTCATAATTATTTTTTTACTATAATAGTTAAATACCTACAGACACTAGTGTTTCATTCTTTCGGGAATCTTCAGTGCAGGGTGTTACGATTAATATATTATATATATATATATATATATATATATATATATATATAGAGAGAGAGAGAGAGAGAGAGAGAGAGAGAGAGAGAGTGTGTGTATTGTGTGTGTGTGTGAGAGAGAGAAAGAGAGAGCGTGTGTGTGTGAGAGAGAGCTGAGCCCCGCTGTCAGAGCTTGACAATAGTAGACGGCAATAGATATAACCATGTGAACTCAGTTTGGATCCTTTTTCTAAGGTGTGGGACGACATGACATAGCTTTCATCAATAATACACAAAATTACTATCAAAGTTTGAAAACTTTGTTTTCATGACAGCTGAGACTTTCTGTGCTAGCCACATGTTCTGTGTGCTGTGCAAAATGTCTTTTGAAGTATGTCTGAACTGGATCATTTTTTGGCAGAACTGGTTGGAAACCCCCTGTTGCGTTTACACATTCAACTCCGAGACGATTAGCTCGTTTGACGGTGACTAAGTGGTTAACGACATTTGGGTGTGCCAAGTTCGAATCCAGTTCATTACACGGAAATGATTTCATCAAATGCCTGCCTGATCTTAGGTCTAGCCTCGTAGAATGGAAGTAGTATTTTTGCTACATAATTTTGATAATTATTTTTTGTTGGTTCTATGTCTTTTAAATCTTACTTTAGCTGTTATAATACTACGGATCATATTTAAGCATCACTCGATTCTTCCCCACAGATATTTTAGTTATTCATAAACGAAAATAATACAATTCAAATCCTAAGGATATTGAATAAATCTGGATATTGTAGACTTTGAACTTGTATAGACCGGGTTATTGCTGAAGAATTTACAAATACAAAAGTGGATTCGGCTATATCTAGTATAACATGAACAGGGGTGCTTGCCTTATATATATATGTGTGTGTGTGTGTGTGTGTGTGTGTGTGTGTGTGTGTGTGTGTGTGTGTGTGTGTGTGTGTGCGTGTGTATGCGTGTTTGTGTGTGCATGTGTGTGTGCTTGCGCGCGTGTGGATTAGAAAGGTGTTAGGTTATCCACTGAGTTCGTGAGAGATTGTTTAAATCAGTTAAAAGGTGACTGCTATAAACGACCTCATTTGAATTAAGATAATACTTGGGAAGCTTGCTTCCGAAGCCAGAATTGAACAATATGCCTTTATAAGTGTTTTTACTTTGTTATTTGTTGTATTTTTGTGAATTTTTTTAAATGTTTAACACTAGAAAAAGGCTGCACCAGGTTATCGTGCAGATAACGTACCTGTTGTTGAATCAAGTTACTGCATTAGGTGCCAGTGTGAATAAGACGATAGAGGACGCGTGTCTCAACGATTAATTGAACGAGTCGAGCAGCACTTCCGCTACGTGTGCGCAGACGCTGTAGTTCTGATTTTCTACGCCCGATTTCAGATCAGTCATCATTCACTCGAAAATCGTGTTTGGAAACAATTTCCGCACCGTTAATTCATCTAAAGCTGCACACGTGTTTGCACATGTTATTGCAGCGTGATCACCCTATTTGAAGAAGAATGAAACATTACATACCGAAAAGGATACTTAAAGTTATCCATTTTGACCTCAACAAAGCCTGATATAATTTAGAGTTGTATTGATTTTTACTACACTGCAAGTGATGCCAACTTATACGTAGTGGCACTATTATTATTATTATTATTATTATTATTATTATTATTATTATTATTATTATTATTGTCCATAGAATTATTTTTTATGAAAGTAAAACTTGTGACAACTTATATATGAACCTTGTGAGACATTTCTCTACTAGAGTAGCCGACATAGCATTATAAATAGAAGCTGCATATAGAAATAAACTAATTTTAATTTTTGGTGTTTAAAATAATTTCTTTCGAATTTAGCGATTGTTTATATTTTATTCGATCAGCTATTTCTCTTTGATTACTAATTCCAACGTGTGTGTGGGAGTAATACCCCCTCCCCCCGACGATTATAATTTCTCAGTCTCTGTGTTTGTGTGTGTGTGTGTGTTTGTATGTTTACTAAAACTTTTGACAGACGTGTCAAACAGTCGCAAAGATTGTATTGTTAGAAAGAGCAATATTTCAGATGCAAAATATTTCAAAAATTGGCCAAAAAGATTAATTCTGTGTGGTTCAACTGGGCGGTTTTTTGCAAGGGGTACCTGTTTTCCGTTTTTCCAATATAATTATTACATAATTTTAAAAATTTCAATGTATTTCCTATGGAGTGAAAAAAATACTGACTCACGTTCCCGAAAATTACGTCACCTCTCTTTAATAGTGTTTATTATTACTTCCTGCAGAAAGTGGTGCAATGTGGTTCTACACTATAACACCGATAGAAATACTGATTTTCAAGTAAAAAGAAGTGGTACCTACGTACCTATTGTCGCGTAACAAATAGTAAAATATCCAATAATCATAAAAAAAAACGATAAGGTAGAAAAAATTAGTTGCTATATGTTTTAAAAAGAAAGCAATGTCTTTTAGTATAAATTGAAAACTGCCGGGTCATTTTATCGGAAATTAAATAATTTCTCTTAAACTTGCCCGTTTTTTTTTTGTTTTTTTGGGGTTTTTTTTCGTATTAAAGTGTGATACATGTTAGTTTCTTTTTTATGTGAGGGGAAAGGTGATGAGGTCGTTATAATGGTAAGAAACAATACTACACTTTGATCTTAGCCAAAAGACGAAGTAACCAAGTAGTTTCCTACCAGGCATTCTCTCTTCCTTAAAAAAAAAACAAATAGGGGTATGAGGTCGCTGGAATGATGAGAACAGATACTAACTTTGATCTTAGCCAAAGTACCAAGTAAACAAGTATTTCCTGCCAGGCATTATTCCCTCCTTATAAAATATATATAAAATACAGACCGTGCTAAAATAACAAGGTTATTATTAAGAAAGCCATTCTTAATATGGGAAGGGAAGAGTATTTTTATAACTCTTCTGTACTTTCACCTAATCATTTTATAAATAAAACACTGATTTATAAAAGATACTGACCCTGGTGAAATAATAACATTATTATTTAGAAAGCCATTTTTATATATTCTGGAATTTTATCTAACATTTTAATAATGTTATAATAATTATTTCAGAAATCCATTCTTAATATTGGAAGGGGAGAGCACTTTACGATCTCAAAATTACTTTATTTCATACAAGCGGGGGTACCCGGCGTTGCCCGAGTGTTTGTTTCCGGGACGGGGGGGGGAGTTTTAAAAAATGTTATGGTAGGTAAGTAGGAAGGATCAAACCCGGAGTAATGAATAAAAGTAGGAAAATAAAGTGTGAAAAAAAAAACATCTGCAACGTTAACAGTTCGGCCACCAAGAAAAGTCCATTCCAGTTGTTTAGGAAAAAAAAAAAAAACATCTGCAACGTTAACAGTTCGGCCACCAAGAAAAGTCCATTCCAGTTGTTTAGGAAAAAAAAAAAAAACGACTACGGTAGGTCGGCGCGAACGTGAAAATATAATGTGAATCGTCCAGCACGCTAACCACTACGCCACAGAGTACTGCAGCTTAGTTTAGTGATTTTAAATAACTTCACATGAAAGAACTACGAAGCCAAACCGGTGTTCTCTTCTCAACTGTTCCTTGTGAACGATCCCCAAACGGTGTTAAGTGGTGGCAGGGGGAGGAGGAATTTATTAGAGAGAAAATATTTTACCACTTCCATTGATCTTAACCGATTTTGGCCGTGACTTCTCAGCAGAAAAAGTATAGAAATCTAAGATTATCGAGGAATTTGAGAAATAATAAGCCTATAACACACCTCAGATATTGTTCTGCCGTTTGTGCATATTATATTTGCATGGAATATCTTGATTTTTAATCCTATTAATGTCAAAATCAGACAGGAAAAAATGAGTTCATTTTATTTATATAGAAGAAGAAGAAAGAAAGAATAGAAGATAGATAGATAGAAGATAGATAGATAGAAGAATAGATAGAAGAAAGAATAGAAGAAGAAGAAGATAGAAAGATAGATAGAAGAAGAAGATAGAAGAGAAGATATATTTTTAAGAGAAGGGAGTAAGAATATGGAGTTAGGGCAGGAAATCGCTGAAGCAGTTTACGACCTCAAAATTATTTTATTTTATATATATATATATATATATATATATATATATATATATATATATATTATTAGAGGGGGGAAATTGGAGTAAGTCCCGGAAATGGTTGAAGTAGTTTATGGTCTCAAAATTATAATATTTCATTCGTGACGTATGGAAAAGTTAACACAACAATAGATTACATAAAAAATATCGAGTAGTTTCATCATTAAATTAGAAATAAGGTAATTGTAAAGTATCCTGCACAACAAAGAGGGAACGTACAGTATAGTAGATATATGAAAAACAAAGAAAATCGTACTTGTGACGTACATAAAAGTTATCAAAACCGAAAATCACAGAATATATTGAAGTAGTATTACATTTATATAATAAGGTGCGTTTTCACTATAGCACACTGATATAAAAACAGATCAACTTTTATTTTTTACATACAGAAAAGTTAATAAACAGAAAATTATGTAAAATTATCAGGAAGTTTTATTTTAAATTAGAAATAATGTACTTGTACATAATGCACCCAAGAAATAATGGTACTTGTACAGTATAGTACTCATATAAAAAAATTGTCTGTGACTTACATAGAGTTATTAAAACCGAAAATCACATTGTATATAAAAGTAGTATAATTGTTAAATGAGAAATAAGGTGCTTCTTCACTATAGCACTCAGCTAAAAAAAAACTCTTACTCATGACGTACATAAAAGTTAGCACAACAGAAAATGGCATATAAGTATCGAGTCGTTTCATTTTTAAATTTATAATAAGGTACTCGTACAGTATATTATCCAAGAAATAAAGTACTTGTATAGTATAGTACCCATATGCAAAACGAAGAAAATCTTACCTTTGACGTACATTACAGTTATCAAAACGGAAAATCACGTAATATATTCGAGTAGTATTGCATTTATATAAGAAATAAGGTGCTTCTTCACTATAGCACATGTATGTAAAAACAAACTAACTGTTACCTGTGACATAGGTAAAAATAAGTACAACAGAAAAGTATGTAAAATCATCAAATAGTTTCATTTTTGAATTAGAAATAAGTAGTTGTGCATTATATTACCAAAGAAATAAGGTAATTTCGTAGTATTGTACTAATCTGAAAAAAAAACCCAAAGAAAATCCAACTTGTGACGTATATAAAAGTTATTAAAACCGAAAATAACGTAATATAGTCAAGTATTATAACATTTATATAAGAAATAAAGTGCTTCTACACTATAGCATTCAGATAAAAACAGACAAACTCTTACTCGTGGTGTAAGGAAAAGTTAGAAAAATAGGACATTATGTAAAATGGTGGAATGGTTTCATTTTTAAAACTAGAAATTTTAATTTTTTAGACTAGAAATAATGTGTTTTTACAATAATCTGCCTAAGAAATAAAGTAGTGTACAGTATAGTGCCCATAAAAATATTTCCTATGACGTACATACAAACTTATTAAAACCGAAAATCACATAATATATTTGAGTAGTATGGCATTTACATAAGGAATAAGTCGCTTCTTCACAATATGTATAATAAATTTTAAAGACAGTATGTCTCATAAATAATGATTGTTTAAATTTTGCATTTTTTAAACATT